>NW_005354385.1:16569826-16584040 GCF_000412655.1 Myotis brandtii | reverse complement strand
AGAGAGGGAGAGAGGGAGGGAGGGAGGAAGGAAGGAAGGAAGGAAGGAAGGAAGGAAGGAAGGAAGGAAGGAAGGAAGAAAAGAAGTGACAATAAAAATCAAAAGTGGTTAGTGTCCCAAATGAGAAAAAAGAAGTGTTTATGATATTTGTGGTGCCAAGCTGTGCAAGCTTTTTATATGATTCATATAAAAAAGAAGATATTTTGGCAAACTAAAAAAATTCAGCATAATGTCTTATGTACATTTTAACTCAAGATTAGCTTTATGTAAAATGTGTGTTTTTCTAAAAAAAAAAAAAAAAAGAATCAGTTTTGATGTTTAGAGTGATTCCCAAGAAGAATTTTCCTGAATAGCTTTATATATTCATGTAAATCACAATTGTGTAGAGAACAGAATCAGAAGAAACGTGAGCAGGGAGCCAGGAAGCGACAGAGAGCTGTCAGCCAAGGCCGCGCTGGGGAAGTGGGCAGATCTGCCTCCCTCATTAATAGCTGGTGGCCTGACAGGAAACGTGGAGCTTTTGTTTGCCTGCCAGACAGAGCACTTAACTCTCCGATGTGTCTGGTTGAAGAGGTTAATATGTGAGGCTCTCTTAACAAAAATGCAGACCCTGCCGAGACCATCTGGTTTGGAAGAGGCAGTGCCTGTGTTTAGCGGAAAAGAATCTGGGCAGGTACCACAGAGAGGTGTGATGTTTGATCTTTCGGATCCGAAGTCTTATGTTCTGGGGATCAGAAGCAATCCCCCTGAAGCTTGTTTTCATAAGTTTGTGAAGACTGAAGGCATATTTGTTAGGGCTTGCTTCCTATTGCTTTGCCTTATTACTTCCACCCAACTGTTGTCAACGTGGAATTTGTCTTTCAAAATAGGATGAAATGCCTGAATCCAAGAATACAAGCTGAGATAATTTTGCAAAATGAAGAACTCCCCCAAACCTCCCCACTCCCACACAAAAAGGCTTCTTAAAAAATGTAACTACGTATATGACTGGATTTTTTAGAGTAAGGGAAGCAAGCAATTATTCTTTTGAAAGTATTTGCCGTACCAAGGCTGCAAACTGCTATAAGCCAGCCTCTATTTTTGTTAGTATTAAAATATATTAAAATACTTGAAGCATTTAACCTTACAGTAAGCCTCCATTATGTTGCCTTGATCTACTTGAAGCTTGTGGGACATTTTAAAGGATCCTGATTTTCCCCAATATTACTTTCATTTGGATTTATTTTTTCTCAAAAGAATACATTCATATATTTCTACAAAATCAAATATTACTGATGGCTTTTAATGAAACAGAGCGATCTACTACCAAATCTTTTCCTATTTCAGATGTATCATTTGGCATTTATATTTTTTACTTTACATAATATGCTTGTAATTGCTATATCTGGTTTCTCACTGTTCTCTTGTCATATAGTAAATGAGGATTTAGCTCTCTCAAATGATAATTTCTCTCCTTCCATATCATAATATGCAAATATATAACACAGTGTTCAAAATTAAATAGTTATAGCTCTCTTCTTGCACACTTGTTTTTCTCAAATTAACACTTGCTTTTGGCTTTGTTTTTAACCATGTTTAACTAGATGTCCAGTTCAGATTTTTTTTAAGACTTTGTTTTTTTTAGAGCAGTTTTTAATTCACAGTAAAATTGAAAGGCAAGCATAGAGGTTTTTCCACATACCTTGTACCACACACCATAGGTCCCCCATTATTAGCATCCCCTACTAGAGTGGCACATTGGTTACAATTGATGAATGTAGATTAGTACATCATAATCAACCAAGGTCTATAATTTAAATAAAGTTCACTCTTGGTATTGTACATTCTGTGGGTTTCGGCAAATGTATAATGACATGCCTCCATCATTATAGTATCATGCAGAGTATTTCACTGCCCTGAAATTCCTCTCACTCTGCCTCTTCATCCCATGCCCTAAACCCCAACTCCTGGCAACCACTGATCTTTTTACTGTCTTCATAGTTTTGTCTTTTCTGGAATAAAATATAGGTGGAATTATACAGTATTTCTCTTCTTACATACTTGTTTTTCCCCTAGAATTAACACATGTATTATGGAAGAAGTGATGGTGAATATCCTTATCTGGTTTCCATCTTTAACTGTAATATTGATAATTTGCCACTTCTAAGTATGTCATATTTCTATTAGGTTAAGGAAGTTCTATTTATTAATATTTTGCTTATCAAAATAAATACTGGATTATAGGCTATTCAAAATATTTTTCAATGGTGTTAGCTTTTAATTCCATTAACCTGTTAATGTGATGAATTACATTAATAGATTCTTCAGTTATTGAACTACCCCTGCATTTATTGGAAAAATTCTTTTTAGTCATGATTTTTTCTTACTTATTTTCTTGATTGCATTTGAGATTTCATTTTCTCTTTCAGCATCGAAGCCTAAAGTCAGAACAATCTGTATGTTCATTTTCTCATCCACATTGGGTATCAAGGTTTCAGCAATCTCATAAAATATAAAAAGACACTTTTTCATTTTTTTCTCTTGAAATGGTTGTCTAGAACTCAATCACAGGCTATTTCATAAACAATTGCAAAGCCATATTCAATATCTTTTTTGTCACTTTATCTAGATTTGTATACATATTTTTTTCCCAAGCTATAAGATCTTTTTTGGTACTTTACATCTTATAAAATCAGCATCATTATGCTGAACACAGAACATCCAAAATGATCTCTAGTTACTGTTCCATACTCCATCTTTGCTAGGAATATACTGAAGGAACCATATGGGCCAAGAACATTTTAAAAAACTTAAATAAAGAAGAAAAATGAATATCAAACTCCTATCTTTTCATTACTAATATAATAGTTTAAAAGACACCACTACAATCCATAGTGAACAGAAAAAAATGAGTTTTATTTGCCTGCAAATACTTTAACAGGAAAAGTACATCATTTAAAATATATTAGAAAGTTAAAAATAGTCAAGTTTCTGCAACTGTTAGTACTGCCTTTAAAAAAATATTTAAAGATCATGGACAAAATATGTGTTTTTTCACATTAACATTGGAATTTGACAGGTAGTAGTGGAGGCAGCAGGTGGCAGCAACTCCCACTCAAAAAACTAAGGGAAGTGGAGCAAGCCTTGTACCAGCTGGAGGCCTCCCTTGGAGGCTAGCTAGTTCCTTTGTGTCTGCATCTGCTCATTTCAAAAGTGGAAAGAAATGGCATAATGCATAAATCTCACTAACTTTGATAAAACCAATGGTATGTTTATGTGTCTACTTTACCTCTAGAAGTAATAACAAACATAAAATAGATGGCTTTGTGCTTTTTAGGACTTTTCTTCCCCACCCCCCTCTTCTAATTTCATGCATTCTTTGGGTCTTGCTAAATCTTTTCTTTTTTCTTTTTTCAGGGAAACTAGCCATACTTTTTAGACTTTTGCTACCTTTTAGTTCATGACAGTGGATAATAACAACAATACAGTGCATAATCTGAACACTTAATATATTCCAGGCTCTCTGTCAGGAGTTTTATATGAACTCAATGAATAAGGTACTATCATTATCCTCCTTTTGTAGATATCAAAACTGAAACACAGAGAGGTTAAGTAACTTCCCTAAGATCACACAGCTAATAAGTGGAAGGAGCCAGAAAACCCAAACAGACTGTCCTACCTGGAGCCTATGCTCTTCACCATTACTGGGGAATGTGTTAATCAGGGAAACCAATCCCTGCCAACAGAGAGGCTAGCGAATATTTTAATTTCACCAAGAAAGAGGCTTCTTTGAGTCACTTAAAGAGTATATGTTTTCAACCTTTTTGAGAAGTATGTCCAAAGGAGGAAACAAGGTGACTGAGAGTTCAGTGTGGAAGAGATATTGAGATGGACAGACCAAGGAGAAATCTCAACTTCTTCACTTAATATCTGAGAAGATTGACCAATTATGTGACCACCCAGAACTTTACTCTCCTAATATATTACATGGTGATAATAATACTTAGGTTATTGTGAAGATTGAGATAACATAAGATAGTTTCCCGAACATGGCTAAGTTCATCATTGATTGACATTAGTTCATGTCCACCTTCCTCAATAAAGTAGTGCCAACTTTGAATCTCTGTTGTGTAGGATGAATCTGGAAGAATTAGTTGGAGGGGAATAAAGGGCAGTATTGATTAATTGAGGAATAACACTGCATTATTAATTTTTGTACCTTTCTCAATTATATCAAATGAGTGCATAACAAATGTTTGTTGTTAAATTAGTGACCAAATAGTCACAAAATTAAGTAATCAGTGGATATTGAAAATAGGTAATATAGCCTTTCCAAGTATTTGACATGCATTTTTAGAGGACTGGGGTTAACAGAAAGCATTGATATACCTAAGGAATTTATTTACAATTAATGGAGGCCCCTTATTATTTCTGACATAAAGATATTCCATTTGTATTGTGACAGCATTCCTTGTTCTCAGATATGGTTATGCTTGTATCTGTTTAATTATTCATTAAATTAACTATCTTTTAGACCAAAAACAGAAGATGCCTGGGTATTTGCAAAACCCAATGCCATTCAGGCTGTTGGTGTCATGTCGTTTGGTGAGTATATGGTTTCAAAGGCTTTTTCTCAATATGGAGTCTTCTATACAGTGAAGAAGTGCTGTGTTTCAGATCTGTGTCTGGCGAACAGATGTCCTATGTCTTAGACATCCTATTAGCAGCATATGATCTAGTTTGTGCCAACATAAAATTAGGCCCAAACTTTTCTCACTCATCACTAAAATTTGCTTCCATTTGGACAAGTCTCTTTCTCATGCAGAACATTCATAAAAGCCATCTTATTTCTTCACTTGAAAATCTAGCAAATGTTATGGATTTCTTTAAAACCTTGCACACAAAGTATTAGGAATTGGCCGGATGTCTAAAGTGCCTCTGTTACATCACAGATTGGGAAAGAAGCCGTGGAGCGGAAATATAGTGTTGTTTATATTCCCCTTAAGCTTGGAAAGGCCAGTAGAAAACGGAAAATGGGAGAGAAAATTGAATAGGCCTGGTTTATATCAAGAGTGATATGAAGAGACTACACAGGCCTAATGTGAATGAAATTTCTCGTTCCCAAAGCTATTAGAAAGATTATTTTTTGATATATCTCATAAATTAGTATATGTGAACTTCAGTTCATCTTCATTCCAAAGTAGCATGCATCTCTGAGTTTTCAGAAGTAAAAAGAAGACACTGGTGCTTGTTCAATAATGATTTTTGTTGTTTGTTTACAGCATTTATTTGCCACCATAACTGCTTCTTAGTGTATGGTTCTTTGGAGGAACGCACAGTAGCTAAGTGGTCCCGCATCATCCACGTGTCCACCTTGGTTTCTGTGCTTATCAGTATTCTCTTTGCTACATGTGGATACTTGACATTTACTGGCTTCACCCAAGGTAAATGAGAGGCTTGGTCTTACCATGTTTGGTATTCACATGGAGTGGTGTTATCACTTTTCATTTTGGGTACAATTATACCCCATGTTCTACTTCAGACAAATGTTCTCTCTTCTACCTATTTTTTCCTCTACCTCTTACCTCTCTGCTGCTTCTGTCTCCTAATTTTCTCATTTTAAAACTGCTAAACTTCTTTTTTTAAAAAATATATTTTTTTTTATTTTCTCCCCCAGCCTCCCCTGCCCCCCCGCTCATGCCCTCACTCCCCTGGTGTCTGTGCCCATTGGTTATGCTTATATGCATGCATATAAGTCCTTTGGTGATGAGAGATAATCATTGATTGGCTTCCTCCTGTACGACCCCTACTGGGGATCCAGCCTGAAACCCGGGCATTTGCCCTTGACCAGAATTGAACCTGGTATCCTTCAGTCCACAGGCCAATGCTCTATCCACTGAGCCAAACCAGCTAGGGCTATAAAAATATATATATATATATCCCTAGCTAAATCCTCAGTAGGGGGCGTACAGGAGGAAGCCAGTCAATGATTATCTCTCATCACTGATGTTTCTATCTCTCTCTCCCTCTCCCTTCCTCTCTGAAATCAAGAGAGAGGGAGAGAGAAATAGTAACATCAATGATGACAGAGAATTATCAGTCCGATACCTTCTGCATGCACCCTGTCGGGGGTCAAGCCTGCAACCTGACTCTCAACCACTGAGCCACAGTGGCCCGGCAAAACTGCTAAAATTCTGTAGCCCATTCTCCCTCCTTCATGCTTTCCCTTCAGAGTACCTGAATTCTAGTTTCCTTCTCTGCTACTCCACTGCAACTTTATTTTTGAAAACAGCAATATCCTCCCATGCTTCAAAGCTAATCAAAGCTAAGAATCTTGTTCTTGGTTCTGATTCTCATAGACTTCTCTGAATCACTTATTAGTACTGAACATCCTTTCCTCCTGAAGAGAAAGGAGCACTACCATGCCCTCATTTGCTCTGTTAATAATTTTTTTCTCTCCAAGTAATTCATCTTTGCTTTCTCATCCCTCCCGCTCTATACCCCCACCTCCCATTAATTGGTTCAGGCAAGTTGCCTTATTTCCTCTTAACAAATTCTCTGCAGACTTTCATTATCTTAACTAGTCCAGAACTGTTTATAGCCATCTTCAGCCTCTTGCCTGCAGGACATTTCTACTTAGTTGTTCCATTCTTGCCTTAAACACAAAACATCGTTATTCTCAAAACCAGCCTCTTCCCTTACCCCCCAACGTCACCTCACCGCACCGCACCGCATCAAACTTTCTCCTCTGGTCTTCTATTCAGCCAGGCCCAACAACTGAGCGGTCACCATTCTCTGCCTTTGACCCTCACATTCCCTCAGCTATGTAGTATGATACTCAGTGTGACAGCCTGCTAAATGCTGTGGTTCATGAATCGCCCAGCTTTTGCAGGTCTATTAGCTCATTTGACCTTTAAACAACTCCATGAAGGTAAGTGGAAAAACCAGCTTTACCCCCTTTTAGAACACAAACAGAAGTGACTTGCCCAAGCTGGCTGGTGACAAAGTAGAAAACAAGTCTCCAGACTTCCAGTACAATTTTATTTTCATTTTTTGTGCTGCTTACCACATGTTGGTCAAGTGTGACCCATTAAAAGCTGTCTCTTAGACGCCTGCTCCCCTTAGGTGAGTTTTCAAACAGAGGTTACAGGTGACTATGATTAAAGACAGATATTACTTGAGGAATAAAGATGGTTTCAAAAGAGAGTGATTAACATAAGGCCAATGCAGTAAAAATATAATACGTGTGTGCGCCATAAAAGTGCAGTAATGAAGTCCCTTGAGAGTCTTGTTAAGAATCTTCTCAAAATATTGCCACGTGTCACGATTTTTGCCAAGATGAATGGTCTATAGGCTCCAATCTCTACAAAACCTTGGTTTTTAAATGCCTTCTCTGTAACACACAAACCCTTTTTATTGGTCATACCTCATTGGTGTATTTAACAGTGGTAATTGCTCAGATACAATTAAATCTTTATGTAACAAAGCTGACAGGTTTGGTAGGGTTGGTGTGTGTGTGTGTGTGTGTGTGTGTGTGTGTGTGTGTGTGTTTCCCTAGCTATAATTCCCTAAAACACACTTAGTCTCAAGCTAGAAAAAGCTGACATTGTTTCTTCAGGCCATTTCACCTAAGGCAGATCTGGTCTTGTTTGTGCAAACTGTGTGCTTCTTTTCTTTTCCCTTTAAGTAGATTAATTTCAGCTTGTGAGGAGGCAGTCAGAACTCTAGATTGTTCTTGACATTCCCAGTGACTTTTGAATCGGTGTCAGGCTCATTTTTTAGTGGAGGTTAGTGAAGGGGAGCGTCTGTCCTGTTTTCTTAAAGTGCTGGAACCTTTTCCATCAACCTTAAAACAGGTCTCTGCCACTACTGCTCTGTGGTTAATCCCCTTCGGCACCAAAGAAACACTAGGAAGTAATATACATTTGTTCTAGTTGGTGGTGGGAGGAGAGAAGAGTCACTTGAAATAAGTCTTAGGAAGAGGCAGGTCATTTTGCTTTTTAATGAAAGAAAGTACAAAAGTATTGTTTTCTTTTTAAACAATGTAGTAGTGTGTGACTTTGAACTAATTTCCCATTCAGTCTAATGAAAACTGACCAAAATTTTAAGACTTAAGTATGTTATATTTAGGAAATCAACAGACCAAAGTTTTTTTTTGGTTTCAGTATTGGGAAACTTTTTTTGCTGACCTCTTTTGTGCCCTCATCAGATTACAGAGGTATCTGAGAAAATACAGTCTCTAAGTAAGAACTGGTTCAAGGGATATATAGTCCCTCATTGAGTTTGGAACTAATGAAATATACTACTCTTCCATATTTTCAGTTTTGAATCAGTGCATATACAGTGGAGTTCATTGGATACCATAAAAGATAATGTATGTTTGGAATTTCTTGCTGTGGCCTGCGTTTGTGATTAGACCCTGTGGTGTGATACACAGGAAATTCATCTCCCCAGACGCAATGGTCCACTCTTCCTTTCAGGATTGTCCTTGATCTATGAATAGCATTTCAAAAGGAAATTTGTTTATTTTAAAAGACCCTTTAAAAAAATAATGAAGTCACTTACTTACCAGAAACAAAGACCAGAAGCAAGTTTATAAAACCAATGCACAGGAATTTAGGGAGTTGATTTTGGTGTACGAAGACAATGGATAAAAATACTTTTCAGAAGTTGATACAAATTTAAGCAAATCTACCAAAGAAAAAAATGAGAATAAGAGGAAAACTATTAGTGATTAATTAATCTTCAGGTGGAATATATACTAGTTTTCATATCAGATAATAATTATATAGTTATTGAATTCAAAAACTTATTTAGATTTGGCAATTTATTCTATGGATTAAATAAAATGAAGTTTATGTAGCTTCATTGATATAATAAATATCCACCATCTACTTTATTAGATATTTATATCAATGTATAATATTTATTAAGTAAATCTATTTTATATCATTCTCTAGGAGACTTATTTGAAAATTATTGCAGAAATGATGACCTGGTAACCTTTGGAAGGTTTTGTTATGGAGTCACAGTCATTTTGACATACCCAATTGAATGCTTTGTGACTAGAGAGGTAAGCACAATTCCTTTCCAACACTTTGTCTAGGGGATCTCTCTACTACATTTAATTTAGAAAGATTTGTAAATAATCTGAATCTGCAAATTCCCAAAATGTTCTTTTCAATCAGTTTAAAGATAAACTTATATTCAGTGTTTACAAGATATATTTTTTTAAAGTTAGATTTGGTTTCATTTATATTAGCATAAGTGTAAATATTTACACAACTGCATTCCAAAATGAATGCCAGTCTTTAATAGAGCCAAACTAAGTTTTTAAAAACAAACAAAAAAAACAACATTCTTGCAAAGAAATTAAGTACTAAAGTTTAAAACATGTTTTACAAAATTATCTTTTTGCTAAGATATTTTATAAGTCAGCATGTATTAAAGGCTCCATAGGACAGATTCTGATCCGTTTTCATATATTTTAAAAACAAAAATATCTTACTTCCATGGAAAACCAAAATTCCATTTAAACCATTCATTTTATGGATATATTTTATATGTTTATATAAATTTATTTGTATTTATATACCATATAAAAGAATATAAATAGTATTCTATATATTTCACTTTTAAGTCAACTCCAAGTTATGTTATCTAGTCCACCTAGGTTTGTGGAGGAAGATTAGCTGAAAGAGAACTAATCCTCTTTGTATAAAATTTAGAGAACATGGCTTGTCCCGAGTCCTTTATGCAAATTAGCTAAAAATCCACTGTACCAGTTAGCAAAAAAACATGATCCTGCTTCACAGTGGTTCTTTCAGGAATCACACCGAAAAGGGATTAGTCTTAGGATCTATTCCTAGAGGCTGTTTACACAGTGCACCATGTGAATGGCTCCAATGTGTGAAGTGAAACTCCTACAGAGCTTTAACTACACTAATGGGCAGGCTTCAGAGGCAGAGCGGTGCTTACCTTCTGCCAATGCTAGGGACGAGGAACAGCACAGGGACACGGAATAAGGGAAATGTTCAGCACTATGTAGGTCCTTTACAGTCAGCACTTGCCTTCACCTGCAAATGTGTAACTCACTGGTCAGTTCTCCACTTTGAATATAACGAAGACCTAGACCAGTGGTTCTCAACCTTCCTAATGCCGCAACCCTTTAATACAGTTCCTCATGTTGTGGTGACCCCCAATTTCATTGTTACAAATTGAACATAATTAAAGCATAGTGATTAATCACAAAAACAATATGTAATTATATATGTGTTTTCCGATGGTCTTAGGCGACCCCTGTGAAAGGGTCGTTCGACCCCCAAAGGGGTCGCGACCCACAGGTTGAGAACCACTGACCTAGACTGAATTTATGTTGATTTTTTAAATCTAAGAGCCTTTAGAATTTTGCCGACTAAAGTTGGAGGCAGGAAATGGTTTTATGTTAGCTTCTGCCCAGTACTTTAGCTTCAGATCTGATCTCTAGATGAGCAATAACAGATGGTCATCCTCATATGGTTTCTGGTGAACTGTCTGTGGACAGTGTGAGTCATTCCACCTGCACCGCTATGTCTTCAATACTTGGAACTTGTATTTCCTTTCTAGCTGCCACGACAGGAAGACAGAACAAAATCAAGATCTCTGCCATCAGAACAATTACTAGGCAGAGGAACCTTGCATATACCTCACCCATTCACTTCCTTTCTCTTTTTCTTTTTCTTTTTCTACACGCGCGCACACACACACAAATATACAGTTGGTAAAAACATAATCACAGCCATTTCTGGTTATAGGTAAAGCAGCCAGCCGCATACAAGGGTGTCCAAACGCGTGTCTCACTATCCTGCCTCACTAGTGACTTTCCACAATTACAATTCTATCATAGAGGCCTCTATAAAAACGAATCTTAAGCAAGTTAATATTTGGAAAGACAATACCAATTGTAAAACCATAAATGAGTAAAAGTTATTAGTATCCCCATTACATTATTGCCGAGGTTACAGTGGTATCCCTCTATGGGGAATGTTACTTATTTAGGACGTTTACTTATCACAGCTTAGAGAGTTGGCTTTGTGAAGGTCCCCCACCCTCTGGCGATCTCCTACCATTTCCAATTCTTGCCTCATGTTTTTTGTGGCGCAGTCACCATCCTGTTGAGACTGTCTCCTCTTTGTCCTTCATACGTTTCATTCCTGTTCTTACCTCATTGTTATTTTTTACACTGTTGCATCAGTTTATAATTCTGCTCTAAATCCTATCCATGTGTCCAGCCCCACCTCAAGACAAGGTAGGAAAAGCACATTTCAGTAATGCTGTAAAGCCAATTACTTTAAGACAGACAGAGCTAGATAAATAAAGCTCCTAGACATTTTCTCTTTGCCAACATATCACAGTATAGGACATATTAAATAGTTAACTGTTGATTGATTTCCTAATCTAAGTATCAGTGGAAAATGATGATCAACTTTTCTCCATTTATGTTGAAGAAAGGCAAGATAAAATAGATTTAACTTGTATCAAATAGGATTTAGATTTCATAAAACTAGTTTCCTGTCAGTAAAGGATATTACACATCCATTATTATTAAAGAAAATTATGGTAACTCCTTTCTTAGAGATCATTCAAATAATCTCAGTAGCATCTGTGGATTGTCTTAGTGGTAACCTTGTTGGACTCAAGGAAGAATGATAGGCAACTTTCAAAAGTCTTTCTTACACTTGAGAAATATATTTATTCACACATTAGTATGCTATGTACTGCCTGTATAATAGTTCAACAAAGAATCCTTGTTATTGATGTGTGTATGTCTATGTGTAAGTACTTGGGAAAATGTACAACATTCATATGGCTTAAATTTAGACTGGCAGTATTTTATATAGTCCTAAGTGCCATAATATGAAATACTCTCTTAATAAATCCTGCCTGTGTCTGTGAATCCCTTTCTAAATGATCTGTTTATTTGGCAGGTAATTGCCAATGTATTTTTTGGTGGGAATCTTTCATCAGTGTTCCACATAATCGTAACAGTGGTTATCATCACCATAGCCACGTTCGTGTCATTGCTGATTGATTGCCTTGGAATCGTTTTAGAACTCAATGTAAGTACATTTAAAGGTTTACTCCTTCCATTCTA
This sequence comes from Myotis brandtii, assembly GCF_000412655.1. Lineage (NCBI taxonomy): Eukaryota > Metazoa > Chordata > Mammalia > Chiroptera > Vespertilionidae > Myotis > Myotis brandtii. The sequence continues at coordinate 16,571,928 of NW_005354385.1, read as the reverse complement.
AGCATCCCTTTAAAAATGATGTTTACATTTAACATAAGATGTGTTTTCCTTAAAAATTCACTTTCTGAAGTAAATTTAAAATGTGTTTGTTTTTTAATAGTAACTATTTATAATGATGATATTTTAAAAAATCTTTATTGTTGAAAGAATTACATAGATCCTCCTTCCCCTTGACCCCCATTAATCTCTTCCTATAATGATGATATTATGCACTTTATAGGACTCTACTTTTAGAATAGTGGTTCTCCAACAGAGGAAATTTTTCCCTACCTTCCTCATGGGACATTTAGCATTGTCTAGATGTATTTTTACAATATATTTTTATTGATTTCAGAGAGGAAGGGAGAGGGAGAGAGAGATAGAAACATCAGTGATGAGAATCATTAATAGGCTGCCTCCTGGGGATGGAGCCTGCAACCTGGGCATGTGCCCTTGATCAGAATCAAACCCAGGACCCTTCCGTCTGCAGGCCAACGCTCTATCCCCTGAGCCAACTGACTAGGGCTAGAGACATATTTGATGTCACAACTGGGTAGGCAGATGCTACTGGCATCTAAGGGCTAGAGGCCATGATGCTGCCAAACATCCCACAATGCACAGGACAGCCCCCATGTCTTAGAACTGTCCAATCCAAAATATCAAAGTGGTTGAAATTTAAACACCCAGGTTTAGAGCACTTTTTCATATTTTATTTCCTATAATACATAGATATTACTAAAAATAACTATAAATTAATGTATCTGGAATTTCATTGCCAAGTCAAAATAAGTCTAGAGAAATTCATTAAAATACATGGAGAGAGTGATATCCATGCCCCACATTCACTGACAATGACCCAAGTTCTTTTTCTTTAAAACATTTTTTCTCTCTCTGAAACTTTCTCTTGTAAAACCTACTGCTACCTTCCAAATCCGGGTCCTCATCATATCACATCTGAATTAATACTAGCTTTTTTGCTTCAACTAGTACATATTTAACTTTTCCTTCCAATTTATCACCATCCTGCTTGAAAAATCTCCACTTTCCCATAAACTCTGTTTCCTATGCCTTCCATGGAAAGTTATTTACCATTTACACAAAATCTATCCTCATTTCTAGTCCATCTTATTTTTGGCCTACAAGTCATACTAGTTATTTTATTCTTTAGCTTATGTTTATTCTTTCTTATCATTATTATTTCCCTTTCATTTTTGTACAAATCTGTACACAGATTTAAGGTTTAGTGTAGCTTCTCATTTATTCACTAAACAGGTATATGTTGAATAATCATTGTGTGCCACACAATAATGATATAACAATGGGAGGAAATCAGGAAAGATTCATGCTTTCATGGAGCTTACAACCTCACAGATAAACATGAAAGTTCAGTTGCTATATAGGCAATAAAGAAGACAGAGTGAAGTAGATGAACTCCCAATGACGTTTTTGAGAAAAAAATTGACAGGATTTGGTGATGGATTCAATTCAATTAGGGGGACAAAGAGCTAGAATGACTCCTTGGTTCTACACTGGGGAACTAGGATAATGATGTCATTTGGTGAGACATGAATAATGCCTCAGAATCACAGCACTTAACATTTATTAGTCATTAATTATGGAGGGCTGACTTTTACAGGTGGGAGCCCAAGTCATTATTTACTCACTCCATTGAGAGTTGAGGGATAGGTAAAGGTATTATTGTCAGTGTCCAAGACACTGTTCCTTCCAGATGCCATTTGGATTTGAAGTTCCAGACAAAGGCTGTGGGAGATTCAGTCAGGAACATACTATACGAATTTCTTGTAGCAGAGTATGTGGAAAGTAGGGAGTAAATAGCTTCCCAAACCACAGAGGTCTGGGGAACCATCTATTTGACCAGCAATAGAAAGAAATCTCATGGGAGAAATGGGCAAAATTCAAAGTAACCTGTACCTACTTCCTCATTTTGCATAGGCCAAAGCCTAGTAGGTTCACCCTAAATCATTTATTTTATTTTATTTATTTTATTTTATTTTTTATTGTCTTAAGTTTTACATATGTCTCCTTTATTCCCAATTGCCCGCCCCCGCCCCAACCATTCCCACCCCGGGCAAGCCCCCACCGCCCCAGTGTCTGTGTCCATT
>NW_005354385.1:16551295-16569574 GCF_000412655.1 Myotis brandtii | reverse complement strand
TAAAGTGTGCTGCTATGAACATAGGGGTGCATATATCCTTTCTGATTGGTGTTTCTGGTTTCTTGGGATATAGTCCTAGAAGTGGGATCACTGGGTCAAATGGGAGTTCCATTTTTAGTTTTTTGAGGAAACTCATACTGTTCTCCACAGTGGCAGCACCAGTCTGCATTCCCACCAGCAGTGCATGAGGGTTCCTTTTTTAAGTATTCAATCCATTAAATATTCTCTATTGTACTTATGTTGAAAATTTTTTGTGGTTCAGACAGAATTCTGGTATTGTAATCAGAGAAAAATATTCAGTGAGTATCCATTATAAAGTCAAGATCTGAGCTGGCTGTAGGGGACTACTTTTTTAAAAAATTTAAAACATGCTTGTAGTTCTTTAGATTTTTAAAAACTTGGTTATATAGACATTCATTAAAAAAAAAACAACTAAAGAAGAGTGCTAAATTTTCTATTATTATCCAATAAACCGTTATACTAGTTTTAAAGCACTTGGTATGTTAATAAAATCTAAGATCTCCTTTCTCTTCCAGACCACCTGAGCATATTTTTCCAATGAAAAGTCTTTTGGTACACACAATGACATATTTAGGCCTTCACTCAGCTCCCTTTGGTGTGGACATTTGTCATGTTTAATAGAGTCACATCAGGCATCATTTCTGTCAGTAACGAATGCAGGCTGGATCATATATCACTAAACGTAATGAAAGCATCTGTGTTCCACTTCAGAACAACAATGTGAGCTAATATGTATTGTATACTTACTCTGTGCCATGCATTTTGCTTGCACTATTTTCCTTCATTTGCATTAATGTTACAGATGAAGAAACCGAGGCTCAAAGTGATTAAATAGGTCACTGTGTTTACAACACTTGAACACAGGTTTCCAGACCTAAAGCCCACATTTTTAATCATTATGCTAGTCTGAGGTTTCCAAAGCATGGGCTCTAAATTATGTAAAATAAATATGTTCATTTCTCTATTCATTTTTTAAGTTAAAAATCTATGCATTGAGTTTACCAGTAAGAGTAATCCATAATATATAGGATAGATTTTAATAATGGTTTAAAATGAATACCATGAGATGAAATAAAATGGGACTAAAAGCTTTTCATCTAAACTAATAATTTTTAACTAATAGATTTTATCTTAGTTAATAATTGTAATACTTCAGGAATTACTTTCTATTGTGGCTTCTGAATCATCACTAAGTAGAATAATGATCTTCACAGATGAGATGTACAATAGAATCAGACCTTCAATTTGTAAAGTTATCGAAATGCTGTTACTCAGTATAATAAAAAATTGGATAAATTATTCAGTGTTATATTATTTGTTTAATAAAGAGCAAAACCTCATTTAGAACTTAGCTTCCCTGTAATTTCATAGTTTTCATGGCAATAGACAACAATGACAAGTTTTTCCAAAGCAAACTCATTGTTGGTTTTAAAGGATTCATTTTAGAAGCAAGCAAATAAAATAAATATAAGTCCCATTCTTGGTAGCATCTCACACTGATGCTGCCATTGGAGAAAAGAGGCATCTGTGTTAATTGGGCCCTAGGGCTTCCCACTTGCAGCAGCACAAACAGAAAAGATGAAGCAGCTGGTGCCTGTGGCCAGAGTAACCAGCTCAACAAGCATTGTGTGCAGCTTAGCGTGGGAGGGAAAAAGTAAGCCAGTGCCCAGACGCAGAGCGCCAGTCACGAGGGTGAGCAGGACACGGTCCAAGCTATCAAAGCCCTCCCCAGCCAGAGTTTGTTCTTAAGATATAGGAATACATTTCATGAGTCCAAAGTATAAATTTAAAAGCATTCTTTTATTTAGTTTTCAGCTTCATTTCATCATTTGAGAGGTTTCTATTCAGGTAGGAGAATTCAGATACTTTTCCCATCTGTATTGCCAATAAAAATCTTTAACACCTTCTGTTGTTTCCCTACAGCAGACTGCAAAATGCCCTGGCATCAACAGTGTTATTATCAAAGGAAATGCTGTCCTGGGTTTATAAATAAGGCTATATTTTATTATCTCTTTAAGAAACAATTATGGTATTTTTATGTCCTATCAAGCAATTTCAAAAAATTATTCCAAACCCAGTGGTGTATTCTGAATCATGGCCATATTAAATAGATTAAATAAGCTGCACTTCTTTATGAGAAGTACAGCAGCTGGGACTGCTCGATCATTTTACACTTGATCTTGGGTCCTCACAACAACCTGTAGCAAGACTGGGCTTTCATATGTTAATAAAGTAACGGCTACCTAGACAAGATGCCCAACTGGACTTCTTCCAGTACAAACATCAGCTATATAGTCTAACTAGAGGCCCGGTGCACAAAATTCATGCACTGGGGGGTGGGGTTCCCTCAGCCCAGCCTGCCCCTCTCACAGTCCGGGAGCCCTCAGTGGATGTCCTACTGACGGCCACAGTCTGGCAGCAGAGGCTCGGAGCAGGCGTCCTGTGTGTGTGTGTGTGTGTGTGTGTGTGAGTGTGTGTGTCTGCTGGGGGCCTGCCCCCAGCCACACCGTGGAGGCTTGGAGCAGGTGCCCCTCTGTGTTGATCTCTCAGGCTCCTGGCCTCCACTGCATGTTTTTCTCTCCCTTGAGCTGTGGCCAGGGTGGGGTGCTGCCTACAGGCTGTGCTTTCCTGCTCATGGATCACTGGATCACTGCAGAGACCGGGGGCAGGCCCTGCTGGGTGCTGCCCTGCTGGGTGCTGCCCAGGAGCAGGCCCATAACTTTCCTGCTCTGGGATCTCCATGGTGATCCCAGGAGCAGGCCCACCTGGGGGCCGCCGCCCTCTGCACTTGCCTGCTCTGGGATCGCCATGGGGTCCCAGCTGGCAGCGGGGCTTAGGCGGCACATGGGGGTCCCGGCTGGGGGCGGGGCTTAGGCACACGGGGCTTAGGTGGCACACGGGCATTCCGGCTGGAGCGAGGCTTAGGTGACGTGATCGCGCCACCTAAGCCCGGCCACCCAGGGACACACACAGGGCCCGGATGGCTCTGGTGCTGGCCAGCCCTGCCTGCAATATGCATATGGCGCTGATTAGCCAATGGGAAGCGTAGCGAAGGTAAGGTCAATTACCCTTTTTGTCTTTTATTAGATAGGATTGCTACTTTTTCAATGCTTAAGAATTATAATATAAACAGAACACCCATGCTTTGCACTGCCCAGCAAGTTAGGTTTGGAACAGTCCCAGAATGCTAACTGACAACAGCTTCTTAGCAGCAGCTGGTGGCAGTATTCACCCTGATGGCACTTCCACAGTCCCAATTCCAGATGAATTATAGCTTGTTCCTATAAAGAGAAAAGACTTTCTCCATATACATACATATATATGTGTGTGTGTGTGTTAATTGTCTTTTTGTTGTTTTCAAAATTATTTCCAAGATATTGAAAAATAGTTATTATCAACACAGACTAAGTCATCCAGGATTTCCCATAATTTAAAACAGAATGTCAGTTTCAAATGTCACTATAGAGCTCAAGGAATCCATCATTCATTCAATTCTGTATGGAAACTAATCATGTGTATAGTGTGTACCTTTATAGGTATCCATTTGAATGGCAAAATTATATTGTCCATATATTTTAAATTAGAATACAATTTGGTACCTCTTAGTAGTTTGTCATTCTTATATCTCTGACTGTAGAAATATTTTCCATGAAATGTGGTCAGTCCTATTCATCCCCAGATTTTTAGATGCTGCCTGGCTAGTCTGATTTTATAACCTGTCCTCCTTAATTCCCATTCTTCTGTACATTTGCTGTTTTTGTTAAAAAAAATTAAATATATTTTGGGAATCATAGTTGTAATATTTCTGGTATGCGGATGGTACTTATTATAAAACCCAGTAATTTTAGTAAATGGTGATATGAAGAAAATATTTTCTTTAAACCTATTTTTAGGGTATAAAATGTTGTTTTACATAATCCAACTTCAAAATCAGTTTTCTATGATTTTACCAAATAACTACAGTTGTGTCAAAAAGCTTTCAAATCTTTTTTTAAATATATTTTTATTGATTTCAGAAAGGAAGAGAGAGGGAGAGAGAATTAGAAACATCAATGATGACAGAGAACCATTGAATGGCTGCCTCCTGCACACCCCCTACTGGGGATCGAGCTTGCAACCCTGGCATGTGCCCTTCACCTGAATTGAATATGGGACCCTTTAGTCCACAGGCTGTCACTCTATCCACTGAGCCAAACTGGCTAGGGCTCAAAATTTTTTAGAAAAAATATTTAAACTTAAAATTACCCAAATACTGTGTCGTCAAGAAGCTTTTAGATCATAGGTTATAGGTGTATAAGTTTTCATTATACTAGTATTCATCTTTCTATGTTTCTGTACATTTACAAATTTCATAACTTTTTCAAATATAGCAAAACATGAATTTTATGGAAACTTGATTTTAATCTTAAACCCATGTCACATTTGCTATTGAGTATATGTTATAAAAAAAACAACTTGTGTTTTATGGCTTAAGAGAATATTGTTTGTTATATAATTATATTTAATTAATATGTGTCATATTTTGTTTAATATATAGTAATTAACATTTAATAGAATTAGTAAATCTATTAAAATGACTTAAATTTTAACATTATATTTTTATTTTATTTTTTAAATATATTTTATTGATTTCAGAGAGGACGGGAGAAGGAGAGAGAGATAGAAACATCAATGTTGAGAAAGAATTATTGCTCAGCTGCCTCCTGCACATCCACTACTGGGGATCAAGCCTGCAATCTGGGCATGTGCCTTAACCGGGAATGGAACTAGTGACTTCCTGGTTCATAGGTTGATGCTCAACTACTGAGCCACCGCAGCTGGGCAACATTATATTTTTAATTTTATTTTTTCCCCATCACGATTTATCCCCTCTATGCATTCTTGCATCTCCCTTCCCTTCCCCTCCCCTTTCCCCCCCAATGTCCATGAGTTCTCTCACTTCTTTTCTTTTTTGCTTAATCCCTCCACCATCCCAATACCCCTCCCCTCAACCAGAGCTGTCTGCCTGCTATTAATCTGTCTCCAGTGCAAATTTGGCCTCCTCCAGGGGAAAGTCTCTTTTCCTTTGAAGTCAAACACTCCTGGTATTTGTATGCTAGACAAACACTACTCATAATTTTCAAACCAACATTTCCCCTCAGGTTAGACTTATCCATAAGCTAGTGTGGGGGAGGGCGAATGAGTCACAGTCATTTAGGTTCTACTGTCAATTTTCTAGGGTAATTAATGTGTTTCACTTTACTTGAAAGATGATTTAGAAATACAATTTCATGTTGAGTGCCCTTAGGGCTATAGTTATTCTTTCTCAAATAGGCACTTACTTTTATACAAACTCAAGTAAAAAAGGAAAGATGATATGCCCAACATGCAACTCAATAGTTCCCTCTCAAACACAATGACAAATAGATCTCTTAGATTTAAATGGCATAGTAGATACGAAATAATTTGTATAAGGTATTATGATATAATGAAAATATGAAAAATTTCAAGTTTTCCAGAAGTCAGTTTTACCAACATTTTTATTTTCTGATTATTTTTCTAGTCTTAAAAATTTTATTTTATCTTATTTAATATAATTTTATGTTACTGAATTATATTTTAACCTACTGTATGTATATTTTTTTACTCTTATTTCACTCTCTCGTTTGTAAATATGCCACCAGAAAAGAAAAACCCTATTTCTCAATTTATTTGGGGATTTTTTTTTCTTTCCTTTGTTTGAGTTAACCAAACCTATCTAACTTTTAACATGTGCAGTGACAAATACATTTTGTAAATGTTTTTAAAAACTGTCCAAGGAATGTTCCATCCGATAACATTATCTCGTTTCTCATTGTCAATACGCAGGGTGTGCTTTGTGCAGCTCCCCTAATTTTTATCATTCCATCAGCATGTTATCTGAAACTGTCTGAAGAACCGAGGACACACTCCGATAAGATCATGTCCTGTGTCATGCTCCCCATTGGTGCTGTGGTGATGGTCGTGGGGTTCGTCATGGCCGTGACAAATCCGCAGGACTGCACGCACGGCCAGGAAATGTTCTACTGCTTTCCTGACAATGTCTCTCTCACGAACATCTCAGTTTCTCATTTTCAACTGACAACTCAACTTTCAGTTTTAAACATCAGTACCTTTCAATGAGTTGACTGCTTTAAAAAATATGTACATTTTCATAGACTTCTTAACCACATCATGGCATTCACACATGTTTTAGTGTCTATATTATAAAATTATTGCCTTGGCATTTATTAAGACTTGGCTTTCCTTATTCTTTAGCTCAATAGGAAATATAAAAAAAAGAATCAAATCCATTTTATCTTAAGTTGGGACAAAATAAATGTCTTGTTTTACTGACTGCTGCACTCATCTTAATTTCAGAAGGAAAGTGAAGCCTTTGACATTTGCTGTCATCCTCTCAAAGCATTATTCTGTTATTTAATATGTGAGCCAACATACTCTGCTTTCAAATAAGTGGGTGATTGTTGGTATAATTTTTTTATGTGTGTCCTTTATGAAAAACAAACAAAAAAACCCCACAATTTTTGTCTATGGTATCGAAGGGAAGAGAAGGGAAACTGTTAGAGAGTAAATATTCTGAAAGCAAAGTGAAGCTCTCATTATAATTTCAGCAGCATCCCTTGTTTAGAGGGAAGGGAATCCCTGGAGAAATGAGTAAGGTCCTTGCTGTGTTAAGAGCATGAATAATAGACTGGATTTGCGGAGCAAGGTGTGTGAGGAATCAATATACCTCCCAACTTTTGATCTTGTGAGAATACGAGGGTAGTGCCATTATATAAATTATGAAACAGGAGGGGAAAAACCCACAAGTTGTTCTGAGGTAGGAGCCCACTAGGTCATTTTGTATCAGCTTTGGGCCTGTTGAATTTGAAGTGCTGGCAGGAATATACAACTGGAAGCTGAACTTTCAGACAAGAAGCTTGCAAGAACAATCAGGGCTGCAGAAAAGGAATTCTCACTCCTTCCGGAGGCGGGGTGGGGTGGGTGGGGGCGTTCCTCAGAGGAATTCTTGGGAGCTTTGGTTGCCTGGATTCTCCAGGAGCAGACACTGAGATGGGGTTTGGCATGCAGGGTATTTATTAGGGATCACAGCTACTGGGAGCGAGGAGGAAAGCAGGATTGGGAGGGCAAAGTGGAACTGCAGTGCAGACCAACAGAGCCTCAGCCAAGTCCACAGGGAGTTTGGAGCATACCTGGCCCATCAGAGCTGTCCCTGTTCAGGAGGAATGGCTGGGTTTCAGCACCACCGCCTGCATCAGTCCTTGAAGGTGGGCTCCAGTGGAAGGACGTGCCCTTGGGCTAGGCAGCTCTGCAGCCAACCAAACCCTAAAGCAACTGAAAGCTGGAGGCTGTCTGCTGGTAGCTGGGGCACCACATGCTTCCTTTAGGGGACCTGGGAGGCACAGCTGTGTCCACCACAGCTGACCTCAGTTTTAATTAGGATTTCTTATATCTGTCTCTTTTTTAAATTTAAATCCTCACCCGAGGATATGTTTTTATTGATATTAGAGAGAGGAAGGGCGAGGAAGAGAGAGAGAAACATCGATCCATTGCCTCCTGTACGTGCCCCGACTAGGGATCAAACCCACAACCTGGGTATGTGCTGTGACAGGGAATTGAACCGACGACTCTTTGGTGAACAGGACAATGCTCCAACCAAGTGAGCCACACTGTCCAAGGCAGGAAATGAGGATTTTATGTCTTTATATCTATGACTATCTTTTATTTTGTTTTTCAATTATAATTTACATTTAATATTATTTTGTATTAGTTTCAGGTATACAGCATAGTGATTGGACACTCCTATACTTTACAAAATGTTCCCTCGATATTTCCAGTACCCACCTGGCACCATTCTATGACAGTCTTTTAAAAGTAACAACATACTTTGGGACCATCTGAGTGTCTACCTTATATCAAGTATCACCCAAGATTTTATTTCTCACCGTTTCATTTATATTTCAATCAAAAGTTGATAATCCATAGTATTATATTAACTACTAGAGGCCCGGTGCACAAAAATTTGTGCACTCGGGGGGGAAGGGGGGTGTCCCTCAGCCCGGCCTGTGCCTCCATCTTGGCTGACAGTTAATTTGCATAAGGATATGCTGATTAGCCAATGGGAAGGGTAGCTCGTACGCCAATTACCATGTTTCTCTTTTATTAGTGTAGATTGCCAAATACTGAGACAACATCACAAGCAGGGTTAATACATACATACATGTGTGTTTGTACAAACCACAGGCACACACACAAAAAAATTCCACAGGAAGTATATAAAGGAGAGTTTCACTGTCATTTGAATAAAGAAGTGGTGAGGGCTGAGTCATCATGTGTCTCGCATAGTAAGAAAGGCCTATTGAAAGCAAAGGAAGCTGCACCTTAGCAGGCAGATCCATGCTCAGGCTTAGAGTAGTGATTTTGCTTCAATTCAGTATCGCGCATGCCATTAAATCAATTTAAATTCTATTGACTATGAAGATTTCCTGTATTTAATTTGTAGATTTTACAGTTGCTCAAGAATCGTAAGATTAAGTAGTTTGTGGCTATTTTTAGATTGCTACATGTTTTGGTAAAATAATAAAAATTCTTTCATTCCATACTGAGGGAGTGTAAGAAAAAAAAATTTAGCAGCCTATCTCTACATTACTCAAGACTGAGAAACACTGACCTACATAGTTACTAGATAACATCATGAGAGATGAGATTTCCAAGAATGTACAAAGAGAAGCACGTCAAGGATAACGTAATTTAGCACTTAACTGCCTATTATCTTGTACTTTCGTTATGGCTTCAGATAAATTAACCTTGACTCTTCAAGTAAGTCAAAAGTTTTTGATAGGAACTGAATGCTACATTAAGGCCAAATAATTATTTGTTCTGTTGTTTTTTGTTGTTGTTGTTGTTGTTTTTCCAAGTCCACTGTAGAACAAGACTGCCTTGGATGCAGTTATCATACTTTTAAGGTATGATAGAATAAATCTTAGAAACTCACATCTATTTTGCAAGAATATCTGTCTCTTTCATTATTTTGCCACCATTCAGAACCTTAAGAAACCCCCCAATCTATTTTCTGCCTCAGTGAGATTTCAAATAAACTCATGCCCTCTCTGCTAATTCTTGTTCTTAACAAAGCAATTTGAGATTTTTAAACCAATTTTTGAAGTTGTCACTACATTTGAACTTATAAAATGCTTAGTTTTTAAAGAGAGGAGGAGATAGTATCTTTACACACTAATGCAAATGCCAAACAACACATTTCCTTTAAGGATATAGATGGAATTTCATCTGTATAACATAAATTGGGTCCCCGTCCATGTCACTGATGATAGGATCTTTCATCTCAATCCTAACTTGAATCATTTTTCATTTTTAAATATCAGGACAGGTAGACTGCCTTGCCTCTGACTGTGTCCAATGGTGTCAAGCAATAATTGTTGCTTTTTGTCTTTCTTAAAAGACTCTGAAGTCCAGGTTACCCAACTAAGAAAATTCTGATTACTCCTCTGTTGCACACAGCTACTCCGGTAAAGATTAATTTATTGGTCGGAGCAAACCTCCTTCTGGTTTGTCTGCTGCACTCTACTTGGGAAAGCAGTGCTAGTCTCCTTTTTAGTAGCACTGGCCCCTGACAGGACCTGGTATTGGCCAGAATGCCAAGACTGGCTCAAGCATGGACCAGCCAGTGGCCAGGCGGTAGGGTACCATATATGCTTCACTGACTGTGGTGGGGTAATAATTAACTACACCAAACAGGCTCCTTTAAGAATTTGTGATTACTCTAAATAGTATATAAAGGATTTGCCTGGATAACAGAGCACACTGAGTGGGTGAGAGACACCATGAGCTAGAGAACCCCTGGCCTAGGAGAGAAAGACAAGAGTACAGTCATCCGCTAAAGCAGCAGGTTCTCAAACTTTTCACGGGCCCAAACCACCTGGAGGGCTTGTGAAAACACACATTGCCTGGCCTACCTTTCAGAAAAGTTCCCAGATAGGTGATGGTGTTGCAATTGAATAAGATCACAATTGAATAAGGTAGGAGGTTGGACATAAGAGAGATGCTAGCTAGGGCCATCTGTTTAGAGGCTGGGCAAAAATACAAGCAAGATGTAGAAATGCCATATTGGAGCTCAGGGAAAAAACAGGCGGGAGGCAGGAGGGAGAGCTATTGGCACTTAGTAAGTGTACTCATCCTTTGCCTCTTTGAAAAATCATTTGGTGATGCTTACTGAGGGGAGAGGAGGAACCAAGATGGTAAGATTCATGAAGAGTAAGAGGAGAAGAGAGTTAACAAAGGAGAAAACAGAGGTTATAATGTACTGTAAAGTCAACACAGCTGCAGTGGTTAAACTGAAAGCCTGGCTCGGAACCTACATGCGTTCGGGGAAGATTGCCTGTACTTCTCAGCTCTTAATATGAGAAGAAAGAAAATACGCCAGACTAAACTCTCAACGGAATGTCTTAATTGGAAAATTACTCAGGGAACAGAAGTAAAAATGGGTTATAATCATCATGCAGATAAAAATTCATGTAGCTGTCTTTTATAGGATACGTACATAGTCATTCCACTAACGTTTGCTCTTCAACAATAAAGATTACCAGTAAATTTAGCTTTGGAAATCTTATTATATTATATGTTTATAGCAACATGTTAAATGCTTTATTTTATTATTTTTTTAAAGGGCACATACAGATTTAGTCTGTCCTGCCTTCCTAACTCCCACCTAATGCTGGTCCTTACCACCTCACACCTGAACTAATGTCATGGTCTCTTACCTAAGCATTCTGCCTTCAGGCTCTTCTCCCTTCAAGATGATTTTGTGCATCACTTCAAGAATTATCTTATTAAATGCATGCTTTGATAATACCACTTTTTTTTTTTTTTGCTTCAAAGCTTTCCATGAAACTCTTGCACTTACAGGATAAAGTACAAACTCCATAGCCTATATTCAAGGCTTTCATAATATGACCTCAATGTGTCATTCTGACCTTATCTCCCATGACTGCAGGAAGAGAACCCTTATTCTAACTAACATAGCTAAAGCATTACTTTATACCAAAACTGCTCTGTACCCCTTTAGCCTTTGCCCCTGAATTCTTGCCATTCTCTCATCTGAAATGTTCACCCCCCTTTGCCCCTTCAAAATTCTATCAATCCTTTCATCTTCTTTCTCCCTGTGCCATGCCTGACAACTCTAGCTGCAATTTAGTTCTTTCTCCCTTGGAATTCTGTCATTCTCATAGTTATGTTATATAAAGTACCCTTTTCTGCCCAACCAGATTAAAAGTTCCTTGAGGGCAGACAATGTGTGTTTTTAAAATATATTTTTATTGATTTCAGAGAGAAAGGGAGAGAGAGAGAGAAAGAGAGAGAGAGAGAGAGAGATGAGAAAATCATTGATTGGTGGCCTCCTGAATGCCCCACACTGGGGATTGAGCCCACAACCCAGACATGTGCCCTGACTGTGAATCGAACCATGACTTCCTGGTTCATAGGTCAATGCTCAACCACTGAGCCATGCTGGCTGGGCCACACAATGTGTTTTATAGCCTCTTTTTATTCTTTATAGCCTATGGCATGGTGCCTTGAATGTAGTAAGCACTTAAGTATTTGAAGAGAGATTGATGGTATAAAATGGTTAATTGTACCAAGAGCCATACATATTATTTTATTGGGTTATTCCAGCTATAATGATTGTCATTAGCAATTTAATGTGATGCATTTGTCCAACAAGCTGATTTATATAACTAAGTTGGGTTCCTTCTTTTGTTTTATTATGCACAGAGCCTACAGGGAAATATTTTGAAATTCTTAAAAAGATCTTCAAGTACATACCAATCTGTACATATCTCTTTACTTGTTTTGACTACTAAATAAACATTTACTTTATCTTTCTAAATTATAAGCTCCTAGAACCTAAGACTATGTCATATTTAGTTGTGTGTGTGTGTTTTTTGCCACTGTATGCTCATTTTACTCATTCAAGGTGACTGATAAACATTAAATCACTTGAATTTATCTAAGTTAGAGGTATTTAACTTAAATGTATACCTCACCAAGAAAACTTACATTAAACCATTTATTTAATATTATATGTAAAAAACAAAGTGTCAAAACTTTAAACTGAAATGTATTTATGGTTTAGGTGTAATTATCACTTTGCTTAATCTCAGCAGACAGCTCAGTAATTTGATCGAGCACTAAAAACAAGAGGTGGTTTAGGAACACGCAGACAACAATATAAGAAAACACTTCAGGCAACATATCAGTTTGCAGTTTAAAATTTGAAAGACTTTGGAAATGTTTATTTCAAAGGCACAATGGCAGCTATGTATTCATCATGTTTAAGCTTTATCTAGCCAGAGGACAACAGGCCAGTATTAAAACAATGAATCCAGCCCAGGCTTCTTATAGTCAGCTCCCATTGCATAACATTTTTCTTTAATTCTTTAGGTTCCGAGAGGAAGAAATATTAAAGCATCTTCTGAGGAAAAAAATTATTTTATCCTCAACTGGCAGCCTTTGGGTGACTTCTGACTTTTCTTAAACAATTTTGCATTCTGGTGAAGTGCTAAAAACTGTTTCTTCTAAGTGACACCTTTTAACTATTGTTCCTCCATCTGCAAGATATCAACAAAATGGAAGTTGAGTAATATGACCTTGGGTTTTATGTGCTCTATGTCTCAAAGCATTTCAAAATAAATTTTCATTTGTTTAAAAAGCTGTAAGAATAGACAAGGGAAGGTAATTAACTTTAAGTGTTTAGAAACATAAGGCATAGGAAACACTCAGGAGGTGCTCCCTATTCGAGAAGACAATCTGACCTTTCAAAACAGACATTTTAATCAAGAAAATAAGAAATTAAAAATAAGAGCTTCCGGTGAAAAATTTCTTTGGAACAAGTGATTCAATATGTGTAACCTAAGTGCCAGCGGAGGACGCCTTGCCCCCATGTGATGTGGTTAAACCTGATCATGAACCCATTCCAGTCAGGAGCCTATTCCATAATTTTGGCAAATCCTTCTGGCTTACTTTCTCATGTTTCTCTAGACCATCATAAACTAGCGTTCTTTTGCTCTGAATCTTAAAACTTTATGAACTGATACAAAACACAATCCTGTCATCAGTTTCCATACAAGTCCGCTCACATCATGCATTGTGTAACTTTTGCTGTTGCATCTTTTGAAGATTTAGAGTGGTTACAAGAAAGCGTCACATCCCAGAACACAGCCTTCAACCAATCTTCAGAGTTCACCATCTAAGATTTACCTTTACTTCTCTCATTTCCCATCTCCTTCTTCAGATTAAGGAACAATTATTTCCCTCTGACTTTCTCAAGTGACGTGCCAGCACCTCCAGGCCTTTAGAGGACTCTCTCCCACTTTACCCCGCACTTTGTCATTCTGTTCCTAAAAAAAATTTAGATGGAAGCTGTCAACACATTCACATTTTTTTTCTTTTTCTTACATATCTGTATCTTCTTATTTACATTTGGAATTACACCCCTGGTGACTTTGCTTTCCATTAAAAGAGAAGCCCAGAAGGCATCTGCCATGCATAAAAGTAACAGTTGGGTTCATAGCTTTAACAGGGATGTGTTCTACCCCAATGGGTCACAGAAGGTTGACCAGCTTCCACTGTGGTTTCTCAACATAGTGAACCCCCATGGTTTAGATCTGTGCTTTCACAGATCCCTGTTGCATATTTTCAGCCATTGTAGGTTTTTACCTCAACACCTGTTCTATTCTCCAAACAAAAGCTTTATAATGCCTATTTTCTTTGCACTCTGGTCTTTCAGAATTAGATTAGATCAGTCCCAGCTATAGTGGGTGGATAATCATCCGCTTTATAAGTGAGGGTAATCTGAAAAGTCTATTTACTCATTTTTTTCAGATCTCCTCCATGGAATGCTACCACGGCAGCTGACATTTTTTATTGCTCTTCATTATTTAAAAAAAGAGACATCCCATAACACTGGGCCACAAATTAGAGAATCTAGATTAACAATTAGAAAGTGTAATTCTAAGAGGATAAGAATACTACCTTCCCCACTTCTCTCCACTTCCTTAAATCCCAGCAGACTTAATATTTTGCTCAAATGTCTTCTTTCATAAAAGATCTCCCCGGCCTTCTTCAGTATGCCATAACTTTTCTTCTGCAAGGCTATGGGTCTGACAATTAATAGAAGGAACAATTCAAGTATAAATAAGAGCTTCCTAAGAGTTAGAGATGACCAATGGTGGCATGGTCTACTCTGGAACTCAGTGAGTCCTCTGTGCCTGGAACAACTTAGAGGTTGTGCAAATACCCACAGTGTGGTAGGATCAAGTCATATGCTGTATAAACATTCAACTTGGTGATCTTTAAGGTCTCCCCTAATGCTGAGCTTCCCTACTGCCTTGGGTGCTCTGATTAAATAAAATACAGAGCTATTATGGAATGCCTTCATTATATATTTTTGCGTGTCTTTTTATTTTTCCTAAATAAATATTAAACAGGGGAGACAATAGGCAGATATGGAGCAGCACCACAAAGCATCAGATTTCTAGGATTAGGTCACACAAAAAGATGGGAGCTCACAGAGAGTTAGAAGGGTCCTTTAACAACTGCACTTATTCTACTGTGAAAAATAATATAAACAGAGGCACTTCAAAATGGAGTCAGAACAGTCATTCCAGGAATTGCCTTCCACATCTTACTCTTCAAACCTTTGGAATGTTTAAACTGGGCAAAATAACCTCTGGACTGGGTCAACATTGTATTCCAAACAACTGTTTGCAAAGCTAACAGGAAAGCAGACATTCTGACTACCAGACTGAAAATTAAAGGCATTCTTTAGGGTTAGCACTATCATGTACAGTTGAGGAATAACATAGCTTATTTGTACCTATAGAAATTACTCCCTTGACTTAACACCAACAGAAATGCCTTCCTTCTATTTGTGTCATCCCTCCTCCCCCATTCCCTTCTCACAAAAAACACATACCTTCACACCCCTAATCGGGACCATATTTGGGTTTCTGCCTTAACCAGTGCTTCCCAGATAGCTTTTCTTTTGTTATCTCAAATGAACACTGTTATTTTTAGGCTAACACTACCATTGGATGTGTGCAGGAATTTATTGCTGCCACTGCTGACCAGCATGCAAGACCAATTCTCATTCTCTTCCTTGTTGTCATCATTCCTGATTTTCTACTTAAGGGAAATATATTTGCAGGAAACACAGGCAAACTGTTTAATAATGTGGTAAATAGATCCATAACTCTCTAATTGTCCCCTTTGGAGAAAATCCCCTAAGAGCACAGACACGATGAAGACAAATGCATCAAAATCATATATCAGTTCACAGATGTGTAACAACTATTGGTGATTATGAGCTGGAAGATGATTATATTGACCCAAAAAGTATGATTCTTGGACCATCAGCACTGGCATCAGCTAGGAGCTCTTTGGACAAGCAGAATATCAGACCCCAGCCCAAGCCTACTGAACCAAACCTGTATTATAACAAGAGCCCCCGGTTGTTCTTAAGTTTGAGAAACACACAAATGTATAGGGAGCCTTGTCCCTTGGGAGGAAAGCTTATTAGAATTAGATAGGAAACATTTAAATAAGAAACCACCTCTTGGAGAGTCTATTATGTCCACACCAGGGCTTCTGTACTAATAAGAATGTGAGATAACACATTTCTGGGGGATTTGGGAAGAAAAAAACTATTATAAATCCTTGATTCATGGCTATAGCACTTAAGCCCATTCCTGTTTGTTGTGGGCTTTCCCCCAGAATGAGCATGCATTCAAAAAATGATTTTTTCACCCTGGCCTGTGTGGGTCAATTAGTGACTGAAAGGTTGTGGGTTCACTGTTTACACTGATTAATGTTTCTCTTTTACATCAATGTTTCTCTCTTCCTCTCCCTCTCCCTTCTTCTCTCTCTAAAATCAATAAGAAAAATATTTTTTTTTCAACATTATCTAAAATTGAAACACATTAGGCATACCTTTGTTTTTAAATCATAATGGCAATTTCTTTTTAACTATGGTAGAAACAATGCTACAAATGAAGAAAGCTTATTTAAAATTTTTTTAAATTTATATTTAGAGAGAGAGAGAAACATCAATGTGAGAGTGAAACATTGCTTGGCTGCCTCCTACAGGCCCCTACCAGGGATTGAACCAGAAACCCAGGCATATTCCCTGACCAGGAATCAAACCAGCAACCTTTCAGTACTTGGGACAACACCCAATCAACTGAACCACAGTGGCCAGGGCAAAAGAACCTTTAAGACATCCTGTTGATTTCTCGTTTGTATGCTAAAAGCCCTAATGAGTAAGTCAGAATTTTTTTACCATGGTAATTAATTTACTTTAAATATTTTATCATATCTGTTATCAAACAAATGGGAGGAGAGGATGGAGAGGAGTGTCACTACAATAAATGTTTAAAGCCTGAACATAGTATTTATTTTAAATGCATCAAGAGTACATAGATAAATGTATAAAAGGCATCAAAAATATTCTTTATGTTGCCTCTAGATTGAGTAAGTAGTTGATTAAACAAAATATCCACTATCATAAGACATACTCTTCAGTTAGTCTAAAGAACAGCTTAAAATATGTTTTAGTTTAATAAAGAGAAACATGTAATCCCATTGTTAAATTAAAAGGTTAATGAAAGAAATATGCTCTATTGAGAACGAAGCAATAACTGAGTCATAGAGTTTAAATTTTGCGAGGGTCTGGTATTCAGAGAAGGCCGAATATTCTTTGTTCTAACTTCAACAACTCTGAACTAGGAGGGTGAGCCACAAAAAGCCAGATCAAGGTGAAGGCCACTGGGGTTTCTCCCGTCATTAGTGTGACAGGGCCTACATCCAAAGTAAGAAGGTTGAATCTCACCTTGGTCCTTATTCATGTAAGCAAGTGATTTAATCTTTCTGATTTCATTTTCTTCCTCTGTAAACTGAAGAAATCATTGTATGTTAGGTTACTGTGAGTGTTTCCCTATGGTAAATAGATCCAAATTGTTGATAATTTGAATGATTATGTACTGTATTACTGTTGGGGTCCAGCCCCAGCAGGTCCAGGGGTTCCCAAAGGTGTGGACGGAGTTGGCGAAGAAGGAATGAGACAGAGACAGTGTTCAGTTCATCAGCAGCCTAGCCAGGTTCTCTAGCCAGGTTCTAGCCAGGATCTCCAGCCAGGTTCTGTGTTTATTGTCTTGTTACATCTGTATTTATACAAGTTGATTTTGATCCTATCAATTCTATTCCAAAGGTTAGGGTGTTTCTTATCTCCATTCCAAGGTTACTCTATTGTTCTATTAAGCTACAAGGAAGTTATTGAAGGAGATTATCCTAAGTAAAGATTATGTAGCTTAAGCGTGATTGTTCGTAATTAAAGTTATTAATTACCCGCCAGGCACTTAGTTAAGGGGTTTTATTCCCTCCCTAACTCCAGGGAAGAATCCCTACCTGGGGAAACAACCTTTCTCAGAGAGGTGACCTTGGTTAAAACATATAGCGCTAAGGGGCGCAAACATATTAAGAACAGTATGCCATATATGCCAGGTCCCTTGAAACATATGCTGTGCAGATGTTTCTTCCTTGCGGTGACTGTGTCAAGCAGCAAGGATGGACCGGCTTCCGGCAGATTACATTTACTTATTTTCTGTCATTAGGGTTTTTGATTTTTTATTGATGAATTAACAAAAAATATCATGCCTTTACAAATAAATAAATTTGGTATTTACCTTTTAATTTTGTTAATGATCATTTTATCTAATGAAGTTTTCATTTTATATTGCCAAATATATTTGATACTTTTCAATATTTTTAATAAAAGCTGTCAACTCAAGATAAACTATTTTACACAAACTATCTTCTAGTTTTGAATTAACTACAATTCACTCATGCATTTTAAAGAATTTTAATTATAAAATTATAAAGTACACATTGTAAATAAAAATGGAAAGACAAAGCATAAAAGGAAAAGGTAAATCACCACACTGATGATATTTTGGTTAATTGCTTTCCAATCATTTTCCTTTGGGGATAATGCTATTATATGACATAATAAGAAATATATAGTGGGTTTCTGCCTCCAGTTCCTGACACAGCTCCTAAAATCTTTGGAATTTTTTAAGTGATAAGGATGCTAGGATCAATGCTTGTTCTAATATGTTTGGTCTTTGACTGAAATTCCTGACATAAGAGCTTCTAAGACCCTTGGAATCTCTG
>NW_005354385.1:16547242-16551245 GCF_000412655.1 Myotis brandtii | reverse complement strand
GATGACTGGTGGCTAGAGGCTCCTAGATAGTTTCAAGTTCAGTGTTAGTCACCAGAAAGGCCAAGGCAAAAAACAAACAAACAAACAAACAAACAAACAAAGAAAAGGAAAAAAAGAAAAGAAAAAGGGAAGCCAAGGCATAATTAGAAGATTGAACTTTCATCCCCATTTTCAATCTCTAGGGAGGGAGAAAGAACTGTTCTAAATGACTTTAAAACACTATTTTGGCTGTAAAGCCCAAGAAAGATATACTTTAAGGACAAAAAGAACATTTTAAAAAACCACACACTTTTATATAATTGTATTGATGATATTTGTGTTGATATAGGCATTGTTATTTCAAGGCTGTTATATGCATATTGTGGCTCAAGGAAAATAAGTAATTATAATGATGTCCTTAAAAATTAGAATTTTGGATATGGGATGCAAATATAACATCAATAAAATTTTGTAAAATTCCTATAATCCTAAAATTGAATTGAAAATACCCAATTAAAAAAAACATTTCATCTTAAAAGAATTAAAAACTTATTTTCTAGCTCTGTCCACTGCAAAGGCCTAGAAGCAATGACCAGTGCATAACATACAGAGCACAGCAAAGACAAAACTGTGGCTCCAAAACCGTTCCTACTGAATAGAACCAGGGGTCCTGAGAGAAATGGCTTAATGCAGAAGTGGAACAGAAAATATGTAAGATAAGAATGGAGCACCATTTGATGACAGAAAACAAAGAAGTAGAACCATCAAAAGAACTTGGAAGTCAACTTAAAGAGGTTTGCCTGCACTGTTCAAAGATGGGACGATATGAGTATCAATCAATATAATAACAACAGCAGTTTAAAATAAAGCTTGTATGTGTTAAAAACACACACAAAAACTCATTCATCATCTTTGAAAGATTCAAAGGAATCAATGCATTAATCTGAAAACAAACAAGGAGAAAAGCATTTTTGTAGTCTTTCCTTTACAAGCTATACTACTGGGTAACCAAATAATTGATGGAAAAAGTTTCTCTTTATTAAAGTAATCCAAATAATAAATGAAAAGGGAAAGCTGGAATTCAAATATTGCCATTTTGTGACCCCTAATAAATGAATGAATGTAAGCATTGATCATTAATAGCTGTCAACACAACAAAAGAGATAACCAGATATTATTTGTTATCAATTGAAAACTGCAACCCCACCTATCAAGTCGTCTGGGGGTGGGATGGGGGATTAAACTTGAATTATCAAAACTCTAAATCTAAATTATAATTTTTAGAAAAGAACGAGGACAGAGAAACCTATTAAATGACACCATTGGAATGAGAAATTTACACTATGGAAAAATTCTACGGAGCCAATAACTCAATTACTTCAACAATAAATTGCAAAAAAGAAAAAGAAAAAGGCAGGGAGAAAAAGGGAGGAAAAGAGAAGAAAGTAGGGAGGCACTGAGGGAGGGAGGGAGGAAGGGAAGAGAGAGAAAAAGGAAACTATTGATAAGAAGAAACTTAAGAGACATGTGCTGTACCCATCTTTTACAGATATACACCGAATTATTTATGGGTGAGATTCACTTCAAAATGATCTGTCAGGTCAAACTAGATGTGGATGAAGGTATTCAAGAAACAAAATTGTTCATAAGTTGATAATTTTTATATACCTGGGTGACAAGGATATTATGGGTGTTTATTATACTACTCTTTTCCTGTATATATATATTTGCAATTTTCCACAAGAAAAACATTTTTAAAAGAACAAAACACTTTTGGAGTATCCCCCTGAGGGGAAAAGAGGGAGTGAATCTAATCACAAATACCCTTCCAGGCCTACAGGGAATAAACTGCATAGTCTGAACTTCTTCTTCTTTTATTTTTTTAGCATTAAAAAAATGCGTGAGCTCATAATTTTGTGGTTCTTATGAAAGAAATGTTATCCTTTAACCAATATCTGTGTCCAACTTAAAGAATTGTTTAAGTTGATGGAGATAGCTCTTGGAAGTAAATGATACTTACTAATTATATTTATTTCCTTGAGTGCAAAAATAAAATGAAGTGAAAATACAATCATCAAGTAGCCTCCTTTCTCAGCTTTCTGTTATTTCTTTTTTAATGTTAAAAATGCAGTTTGCTAGAATATATGCAAAGCAAGTTTATTATCTAACCACTAGTGGCTCGGAGCATGAAATTTGTGCACTCAGGGCTGGGGGTCCCCCAGCCTGGCCTGTGCCCTGTCACAGTGTGGGAGCCCCGCAATCCATCACCCCAAAGAGGGAGGCCCCGCCCATCCATCTGGGGCTCCTCGATGGATTGCCCCAAAGAGGTAGGCCGGAGTTGGGGGAGGCCTGCAGACCCCCGGCACAGGTGCACAGAGGCCCCTGCCGCGGCCCTTCCTCCATCCCTGACGCTGCAAGTCACCATCTACCTTCGCCTGCTGTGCACATAGCCTGCTGATCAGTCAGCATCCCAACCAATTTGCATATTACCCTATTATTAGTATAGATGTTAGAGACATAATTATTATCAGCTGTGATTTTTTTTTTATATAGTTTGCCACTATACCAATAGTGACTACAAGACATACAGTTTCTATATGGGGCACTCAGATTTAAGGCATTAATAAAAGACTTTCATTGATGGCTTCCCCCACACACACTTGCTTTGGACAAGTTTCTGGGCAATCACAATGTAGGAGGCCCTAAGACCACACAGGGAGGTCATTGTCTCTTTCCCCTTCTCCCAGCAATACCCAACTGTTGTGCTGTCCACAGGAACACAGCGTCTTCAGTATGCATTAACATACACCACTCATTTAGGATTATAGGATCATAGACGAAAATGCTTGAAAAGGCTCAGAATCTCTATTACTGTGTGAGAAAACTGCAGGCACAAATTATATAGCCTTGAGGTAATTTGCAAGGACACAGTCTCACATTCCTCAATAAACTTGGCACACGTTTAAAGCCTTAAACAGTCTGTTCTTGGATGGCCTCACTTTTATTCCCCTTGGAGGCAGCTGGCCCCTCCTTTGGTCTTGACCCAGGGTCACTGTCCTTTCGTGCTGGGCCTACCATCATCCCAGGCCTCCTCTGACTTTTACTTCTGTAGATTTCCTAAGCCCCTAGTGAGTCAGGCTCCTTTCCAGCCTGGGGCGCAAGTCAAGTTCTCTGCACTCACATGGAAACTATTCCAAGTGTGAGCTGAGAATTTTCTGACCCACCTCCCTCTGGAGTCTGGGCAATGGCGCAATTTACCTGAACTATCCATCCTCCCATAACAGATATTTTGGGGGTTTTCTTAATTATTTTACTTTTCTCCTCTCTCCTTCCTATGCTTCAAATTTTTAAAGAATTGGTATTATTCTCTTATTTTCACTATTGATCATATATAGCAAAGGATTCCCCACCACTACCCAAAACTCCATATTCCAGTCACAGTTTCTATGAATACGGGCAAGCTCAAAATACATCCTTGGACTTGTAAACTCTGTCTGACCATTGAACACTTATCACAGATGCTTTGGTCCAACAAAACACAGAGAATCACATTTTTCAGCTTAAATGCGCATTTTTGGCAGGTTTGTGACAGTCCTGTGTAACAAACATCCCTAGGGATCACCCAGATCCCCTTGGATCCTCTCTTCAGAGGACTGACTTTAAGCTGCTAGAGCCCCTTTTGTCCTTATTCTTTTTAAAATTTTTATCATTTTTTTAATTTTTTTCTTTATTGATTAAGGTATTACATATGTGTCCTTATCTCCCCGTTGTCCCCCATCCCCCCACTCACGCCCTCACCCCCCTGGTGTCTGTGTCCATTGGTTATGCTTATATGCATGCACACAAGTCCTTTGCTTGATCTCTCTCCCTTATCCCTCCCGTCCCCTACCTTCCCTCTGAGGTTTGATGGTCTGATCAATGCTTCTCTGTCTCTGGATCTGTTTTTGCTCATCAGTTTATGTTGCTCATTATATTTCACAAATGAATGAGATCATGTGATATTTATCTTTCTCTGACTGGCTTA
>NW_005354385.1:16506273-16546366 GCF_000412655.1 Myotis brandtii | reverse complement strand
TTTTTTTTTTTTTTTTTCTGGGCCAGCTTTAGCTCTGAGGCCTTGCTGCTGAAAACATAGATACAATGTTGCGGTCCGAGCCCGGCTGAATGGAAGCCCTTTTCTGGGGTTTTGTTTAGCTTCTTATTTGCAACATAGTATATAGTTGCTTAGAGTTGCAACTGAGAGGCGGGCAACTGAGGCGGGGAACGTTGGAGTCTGCAGCAAGCAAGCCTCCCTGCTCGCTTCAGTGCCTGGCTGCCGGCTGCCATCTTGGCTGACAGTTAATTTGCATATACTCACTGATTAGCCAATGAAAAGGGTAGCGGTCGTACGCCAATTACCATGTTTCTCTTTTATTAGTGTAGATAGGGAGAACCAGAAATGTCCCAGAGGCAGGTGCTACATTCCTGGGAAAACCCAGAGCCAAGTACTGACTTGTGTGGGAGCTTGACAGCCCATTTTTTGCCTTAAAGTGAAACAAATCTGAGAAGTAATTTATGTTCTAAAGTACCTGGTGGAGTAGGTCTGAAATTTCTCCCTCACTTATTTTCTCCCTCTTTTCAATCCTGCTTTCTCCATTCCCTTACCTGCTTTTCCCAGGAACACGTCCTTAATGAATCTCAAATATTTATACATAAATCCTCATCTCAGGGTCATCTTCTGGAGAATTTAATCAAAAAGTTCATACCATTAAAATGTCAACATTAAAGTACAATCAGTCCCCTAAATTCTGCAAAACTGATCATTCTAGATTTACTGAAATGTGGAAGGAGAAAGTTTGTGTCTACATTCTAGCCCCCAAAATCGAGAGATAAAATTCTCCCTTGCTAATTTTTTAGGTTGTATTTTCTTAGATGATAGCTTCTTTTAAAACTAATGTCCAATTACATATTTTTAAGAATCAAAACTTACTTGTGTGAGTTTTGTTTTTAGTAGCAATTGCCAAGAAAAAGGAAGAATATAATTTCTACTAGTACATGTAGTAACCTGAATACAATCTTTTGACCTGAGTCTTTACTCTCAAATAATCTGGATTATTTTTCTTAATACCACATGGTTCAGAAATACGATCAAATGGCTTTGGTTTAAGTCAAACTTTAACATGTTTCCAAGTGTATTATGTAATATATAAAGATATTTACATAATATTTGCTATTTTAATTTTTTCACTTAATATTACATTCTTGAAGTTTTTTCATATTAATTGACACACATTTTTATGGTAAATTTTATTTTTCCAATTTTTTGAACTATGAATATAAATATTATAAACATTTTTTAATCTGTGTATAAAATATCTGGAAAGAAATACACCAAAATATTATACTCATGTTGGAATGTTTTTTCTACTTGTCTACATTTTTGAGATTATTATTATAAGAACATTTTACTTTCATAATGATAAATTTTAAACACAATATGAACAATACATCAAAGAAAAGAGAAGTGTTTCTTTAAAAACATTTTTTTAAATATATATTTTTTAATTAATTTCAGAAAGAGGAAGGGAGAGGAAGAGAAAGAAATATCAAGGATGAGAGATAATCATTGATAGGCTGCCTCCTGCTTGCCCCCTACTGGAGATCAAGCCCAAAACCTAGGCACGAGCCCTAACCAGGAATTGAACTGTCACCTCCTAGTTCATAGGTCGATGCGCAACGACTGAGCCAAACTGGCCAGGCAAGAGAAATGTTTAAAAAGCAAAGCTTCCTAAAATATATAAGCTTGCATAATTTTCATAGATTTTTCAAAACATCTAGAAAAAATTCTAGATTATAGCTATTTATATTGAAAATCACAAGCCATGTTTCTTCCACCTAGTAGATTGCCTAATACTAAATCACAATTCACATATACTGAATAAATGATATTTCTGTCTCTAGGTTCTGTCTCTTGGTTCTGTCTCTTGGTTCTGTCTCTAGGTTCTGTCCCTAGGTTCTGTCTCTAGGTTCTGTCTCTTGGTTCTGTCTCTTGGTTCTGTCTCTAGGTTCTGTCCCTAGGTTCTGTCTCTAGGTTCTGTCTCTTGGTTCTGTCTCTTGGTTCTGTCTCTAGGTTCTGTCCCTAGGTTCTGTCTCTAGGTTCTGTCTCTTGGTTCTGTCTCTTGGTTCTGTCTCTAGGTTCTGTCCCTAGGTTCTGTCTCTAGGTTCTGTCTCTTGGTTCTGTCTCTTGGTTCTGTCTCTAGGTTCTGTCCCTAGGTTCTGTCTCTAGGTTCTGTCTCTTGGTTCTGTCTCTTGGTTCTGTCTCTAGGTTCTGTCCCTAGGTTCTGTCTAACTTTGTGTTTATTAACTGATTAAGCAAGATATTTCACAATGAGCATCACTAGGATATGAGGAAGGTCTTTTGATATATTGTTGTTGTTAATCCTCACCCAAGAATACTTTTCCATTGATTTTTAGAGAGAGTGGAAGAGAGGGGTAGAGACAGAGAGAGAGAAACTTTGATGTGAGAGGGACACTTCAATTGATTACCTCCCATAGGGGTCCCAATCCGGGCCAGGGATCGGGCCTGAAACTGAGATAGGAGCCCTTGACTGGAATCAAACCCAGGACTCTTCAGTCTGCAGGCCGGTGCTCTATCCACTGAGCAAAACCAGCTAGGGCTTTTTGATATTTATATTACATGTAGAAATTCAAAATTCATATTCATATGCAAAATCCAATCAAAAGGAATATCTATTTAACATAAGCAGATTGAACATTAAACAAAAGGAAGATATGAGAATTTAATGTTTGTCTTCCCTAAATGCAAACACCAATATAGTAATGATTTATGTTGGAGATGTATACTTATTATCATAATTTGGCTATTGTTTTACATATTTAGTCACTGCTTTTAATATCACAGTCCTAAGGGAAGCACTTAGTCCAGAAAGTGTTTACATACTGCTGAGTACATTTGACTTCAACTCCAGACTCCTCATTCTTCAAATGCAAACATGTCTTAATTCATTGGAAAGAAAGTAGAGACTTACGGAGCTAATTTAAGAAATTGAGCATTTCTACTGAGAAGAGTTGTGTTCTCATATCAACACCAGATAAATAATGACTTTGTGTTGATGTAAGAATTTTAGTCATTTGTAGGAAAGGTTCCACAGTTATTCTTCCCTTAAATGCGTTTCAAATAAATTAAACATGTGACATCTCTCTATGGATACTCAAAAAAGCACTCAAATATCTAAAATATTACCAAACATTAGCTCTTGCTCCATTTTCACTTAGTAATCACTATCTTAGTATTTCTTTTGTTTATATGTTCGATCTCCCAAAAGCAAAACTATGGCAAGAATGGGCATAATTCTTAGTAACAAATTAGACATCAGCTGAAGCCATAGAAAAACAATGACAACAAAAGGATGATTTAACATGAGCCTGGCTACCATAGAACAATGTTCTGGATAGTCTGTGTCAGGGGGCCTGAACAATGGAATAACTGTCAGTGTGAGGCGGACCCATCTGGATTCAGGCTAAACCGTGATGTTTGCTTGAAGACCTTTCCAATTGCATGAGCTTGTGATTATACATGGAGGCAAGTCTCTCATGCCATCTACAAAATTAGACCTCTACAGCTTTATGGAAAAAGTGAGACAAATGTACTTTCCAGTCAGTGATTTAAGAAGTAAAAATATTTGTGAGGTATTAATTATACTGTGATGTCTTGCAATACAAGGTACAATAAAACAAGTAAGTTTTTCTTCACCTAAGCGGTATTTTTCTTTGATTTAAATGCACATGTACATGAATGAGGTATTTGAAAGGAGAGTTAACATTTTAATAACACATGCAATTAATGATGTCTTGCATGAAGTCAAAGCAAGAAAAATCAGTGTGAATGATCTTTGAATTGAAAAAAGTCAGGCTGAAATATCTTCAGTAACTATTCTGGCTGCATAAAGTCTAAAGCAATGAAAGAGGTTTCAAAGTTGTTTTACACAACCCATAGGACTCAACATCACTCTTAAGCAGTGAAGTGAAATCTTGGGAAGAATTACAGCAACTTATTTAGGCTAAAGTATGACAACTAGTAATAACATTATTCTAGTTGTAGTCAGCATGCACATCTCACCTTCACCAATTTTGTGAAGCAATTAAAACAAAAATAAAAACTTTTTTTTGAGTTATCCTAGTAACTTTGATCAGCTATAACTAGTCTATGGAATTTTTCCTAAGATATTTTCCATGCCCTTGATTTATCAGCAAATATGAATACGCCTTATATTTACATACTAATTAATCTTCATTCTTATTTCTCAGAAATATGAATGCACTTAGATGGGCCAAAGACAGTGCCCAGCTTTTCACACCGTCTCTTATGTATTGATCACCTACTAGTATATGAAACAACCAAATCGTTTGCTAGTTAAGAGCAGCAGGTAGGTTGAAATCCTGGCGTGGGGCATGGCCACAGGGAGGAAATGTAAAGCACTTGAGACCAGGCCTTTCTCCCAGCATGTTAAGGCCCGCTGGAGCATTCTTTTAGCTTTTGCTGCTTGTTCAAATATAACCTCATAAGCTGTGACTTTTAGCTCACATACGTCCTTTGCCAATTTCCTTTGCCCTACACTCCTCTCTACTACTTAGAGAGTCACCCCTGCTGCCTCTCCCAACCAGCATCTGAGGGGTGCCTTTTATTGCCCTGGCTACCCACCAAATTTACCCAGGAAAAGCCAAAACAAATAGCACCACACTGGTGACAGACATTATAAAATGGGTGTCACTTTGCCAGAAGCTTCAGCAGGGGGTCTCGAGGGGTAAGTTGAGGCTAACATACAAGACTTTCTGGAGATCTCCACTGCCCAAGGATCAAGGCTCTTCTCAGAAGCAGGAGGGGAGAATAATTTCAGGATGACTTTTCTGACTCTACAGAGCTTACCATGACCTCTGAGTCTAAGAGAAGTAAAGGCTATGTTTCTTAAGGAGGAGATTGGTAGGTAAATGAATGGCTGCCCAGTTATACCAGGAAAGTGATGGCACTCCAAATGCACTGGGTTATGCCTGTTCACTAAAAACACACAGTGTAATATTTTTCAGTAATGTAGGACTTTACTAACAATGAAAAACTACTGGGGGGGGTTTGAAAAGTGGGGTTGTTTTTTTAAAAGGTTACTGACAGCTCTGCAGAATATAGACTGAAGAGTACAAGAGTAGAGGTGAGGAGGTGAGTAGAGAATCCAGGTAGTAGCTATAGGTAGGAGAAGATGGCTGCTTGGTTTAAGATGCTGGCATGTGGGCAATGGCTCTAAGAAAACACTGTTCCATTTTATTTTATTTTTTAAAAAAAGATTTCGTTAATGTTTTTATTGATTTTAGAGAGAAAAATAGAAACATCAATGACGAAAGAGAATCATTGATCTGCTGCCTCCTGCACGCCCCACACTGGGGACCCAGCCAGAAACCCGGGCATCTGCCCTGACCGGAAATCAAACCTTGACCTCCTGGTTCATAGGTCAACGCTCAACCACTGAGCCACACCGGTTGGACAACAGTGTTCCATTTTAGAATAGTTTATCTGAGGACCTTCTTTGTGGCAAAAACCACATAGCAGAGTTAATTACAAAGCCAACTTCTAATACCCCAAAATACAACTGTCATCTGTATGTAACAGTGTGCCTAGTAGCTAACCTCTCTGTGCTTCAACTTTGTCTTCCAGAAAATGGACTAACAGAATACTTACCTCATGAGGTTGTTTTGAGAATTAAAAGCATTAATACTGGTACATGTAAAGCTCTTAGAGTTTTGCCCATAGAAAGTATAAGTACAGCTATTATTATTAGCTTTCTGTGTTCTATGCTAGAGTGGCAAATAGGAGAGCATAAATCAAAGTCTTTCAGAATTTACCTTAAATCATTACATTTTACGTTATAATCCAAAAAGAAGGTAAAAAGACAACCTTGCTTTGTTCCACTGGTAAATATTATCTGATCTATGATGGGCCAGCCAGTCCCCAGTAAACGAAATTCAGTTTAGCTCATGGCTGATTTATGCCCTCAGAGTCAGAACACAGGAGTGTTTGAAAGACACAAGCAATGTTTTGTTATCCTAACAGTTTCCTTACAGGGAGAAGTTAGCGTATTTCTTCCCTCCTTGTGTCCAAGGGCAGTGGTCGGCAAACCGCGGCTTGCGAGCCACATGCGGCTCTTTGGCCCCTTGAGTGTGGCTCTTCCACAAAATACCACGTGTGGGCAAGCACGTACAGTGCGAAGTTGACTTAAAACTTTAAGTAAAGTTTATTAAGTTAATTTTAGGGAACGTTGTGGAGTGAAAGAAGATGCAGTGTCGAGGATTGAGAAAGGTATGTTGAGATGGTTTGGACATATAGAGAGGATGAAAGGAGATAGACGAAACAAGTATACAAGACGAGTGTGGATGGGAGAGTTGGAAGGGGTCGACCTCAGCAAACGTACCTCAATCAGATTGAGGACGTTTTTAGCAAAGGCCAGCTTAGGAGTATCCTAATTAAGTTAATAACAATGTACCTACCTATATAGTTTAAGTTTAAAAAATTTGGCTCTCAAAAGAAATTTCAGTCGTTGTACTGTTGATATTTGGCTCTGTTGACTAATGAGTTTGCCGACCACTGTCCTCGGGGATCTCTGACAGCACCCGTGTCTCCTCCATGGCTCCAGCTCTCGCTGGATAGCACTATTACCCCGAGCCCTTACTTGTCTCCAGCTATATCACTGGTCCACCTCTCATCAGATGATTGTGTGGTGAGCAGGAACCAGGAGCTGGACACAGGTTGGAGCTCAGACCATGATGAGTAGCCTTCACCCACTCTTGTTTGGTTTCTCTGTTTTCCAGAACCAAGGTGATAAATAACTTGAATTAATTCCCTCTATTTGAAAGAATGAGCGTAGTTTCCGTTTTCCTGGCTAGATGATGATTAAAAAGGCTATTCATGGAGTTGATAAAGCGGAACACCTCACATTGGCTAAGACCAGAGCCCACTATTTTCTAAATTACATAAACATTTGAAGTGAGGCTATTTTATCAACCATGAGCTTTCAAAATAATTTTTTAAAAATATATTTTATTGATTTTTTACAGAGAGGAAGGGAGAGGGATAGAGAGTTAGAAACATCGATCAGCTGCCTCCTGCACACTCCCCACTGGGGATGTGCCCGCAACCCAGGTACATGCCCTTGACCGGAATCGAACCTGGGACCTTTCAGTCCGCAGGCCGACGCTCTATCCACTGAGCCAAACCGGTTTCGGCTCAAAATAATTTTAAATAATGCTTAAACTTTTGTTATAAAGATAATAGCTGCTTATTTTAGAAAACAAAACAAAACAGAAAAGTGTCAAAAATAAAACCTTTTTTTTTTAGTTACTATTGAGATACTTCTCCTATATTGTACTTGTGTACATCACAGTAATATTTTTAGGGGAGCCCTAGCCGGTTTGCCTCAGCAGATAGAGCATTGACCCGCAGACCGAAGGGTCCCGGGTTCAATTCTGGTCTAGGCCACATATCTCAGTTGTAGGCTCAATCCCCACCCACGGGAGGCAACCAATCCATGTATCCCTCACATTGATATTTCTCTCAGTCTCTGCCTCTTCCTTCCACTCTCTCTCTAAATAATCAATGGAAAAAATAGCCTCCAGTGAGGAATAATAAAAGAAAAATAAATATTTTGGGTAGGGAGCAAGATATGAGCTATTTAAGATTGGGTAGATACCGATTTAACATTAATTCTATGATAGCAGAGCTTCAGAGAGATGGAAAGAAAAGGAATAAGGGGCTATTAATCAAGACTCTTTTAACCCCTCTCATGTGCAAAATGAAGGGCCAGCAGAAAGCAGTGACAGTTACTAAGGAAGAACAAGCAGGCTTTGTAATCCGGGGCTTTCTGCTACCATGAAACAAGAAAGCACAGAGGGAGAGAAACAAGATAGTTCCTTCCAGTGGCAGAATGGGTACATTCCTTTATATACACCGAGGCATCACACTTCATATTCCACCTTAATTCCCAAATAATTTCTCTTTAAAGACATATCTCTAGAGCTTTCTCTTTTTATCCATGAACACAGAGCACAGTTTGTACACTGCAGATAAGAATACCAGGATGTGCTCACATGACTTTAATTCAATCTTACAAATCAATTCTTTTATCTATAGGGATTGATGCATTCCAAAGACCTCAAAAATGTAAATTAAATATTTAAGAATCACTCACTTTTAGGGGTATTAAATAACCCCTAAAAGTATAAGATATTCTAGGATTTGAACGAATGTGAAGAGTTTATTATATCTATCATTTAGCCAACCCAGAAAGTCTACATGCAAACCAACAATCATTATGAATTCATCTATAAAAATCCTCATTAAAATATATTATTCAACTTCTTTTTTATTACTTGCGTTCTTGTTAGTCAGTGTCTTGAGATTTCAGGAAGGCATCAAATATCAAATGATGACCTTGTTTTCAAAGTGAAGAACTACCTTAAGTTTTACAGGGATTACAGAAAGCCCTCCTTCTGTACTGGAGGCCAGAGGAGAGTGAAGTAAACGGACCCCCTGGTGGTAAGGCAGAGTTGGCAGCTTTCTCTTAATGACTTAATTCCAAGGCCAAATAGCTCTGAAATTCTTATTGCATCAGCCTTAGTCCTGTGGAGCATATGTGAAGTATCCCATTTAAAAAAAAATATTTAAAATGATAATGTTTTACAGCTTTCTACTATAGTTGTTTATAATCATAATGTTATCAAAAGTTACCTCACTTTGATAATAAAATATCACAAAGCATTACAAACAAACTGGCCAACATATTATTGAGAAAATATAAATATGGCATAGAGTATTGGCCATATTTAAAAGAACCCGGTTTAATTATATAGCTCTTGTGCCTGAAAGGATACTTGATTTTAAATGCTTTCAACTTTAATTCTTAAATAATTTCCCTTTAAAGACATATCTCTTGAACTTTCTCTTCCTATCCATGAGCACAGAGCACTGTTTGTACACTGCATATTAGAATACCAGGATATTACACATATGACTTTTTTATTAAGTCTTGCCAAAAATTGATTATAATATTGCTACTGGAAAGGTATTTCTCTTTTTATCGTTTTGTTTTTCCCTTCTCTTTTTCCTCTTTTTAATTCTCCTTTCCATCCCAGTTCTCTGCCTTTCCATCCTCCTCTTCATGTTTATTTAGCATAAACCTGGTCCCTAACAGTCCCTCAGGTTTCAACTCTGTCCTGATCCCCATTCCTCTCCTTCTCTACAAAATACATTAACAATTTACATTGATTCTTATCTCCTTAAACTACTTGAAATCAAGACATTTAAAAATGTAAATTCTTATTTTTGGAAATTAGTGATAATATCTCAGCATCATGAGAAATTGACAAAATTAATAACAACAATGTTAGAGTATTACTAAGAAAATTCAATGGCCCAGCTAGTGTTGCTCAGTGGTTGCGCATCAACCCATGAACCAAGAGGTCACCGACTCAATTCCAGTAGGGACATCTGCCCAAGGTTGTGGGCTCGCTCCCCAGTAGGGTGCATGGAGGAGGCAGGAGATCAATGTTTCTCTCTCATCAATGTTTCTATCTCTCTATTCCTCTCCCTTCCTCTCTCTATAAAATATCAACAAAATAAAAACATCAATGTTTCTCTCTCATCAATGTTTCTATCTCTCTATTCCTCTCCCTTCCTCTCTCTATAAAATATCAACTAAAATATATTTTAATTAAAAATTCAACAACTATTGAAAATCAATTATGATGTACTATATCCAAAATGTAATGAATTCACTATACTCTGACTACAATCATATTTATATTCATACTAGAGGCCTGGTGCATGAAATTCGTGCAATCAGGGTGGGGGGCGGTCTCTCAGCCTGGCCTGCACCCTCTAGCAGTGTGGGAGCCCTCGGGGGATGTCCAACTGATGCAGGGAGTGGGCCTAAGCCAGCAGTCAGACATCTTTAGTGCTGCTGCAGAGGTGGAGAGGCTCCCGCCACCGCCGCTGAGCTTGCCTGGCTTCTGGCTGAGTGACGCTCCCCCTGTGAAGCACACTGACCAACAGGGGCAGCTCCTACATTGAGCATCTGCCCCCTGGTGGTCAGTGCATGTCGTAGCGACCAGTCATTCTGCCATTTGGTCGATTTGCATATTAGCCTTTTATTATATAGGATAACAAAGTTTCTGCAGATGATTAAATTAACTCAAATCAAACCAAATTTGAGTTATTTTGTAATAGACTAGTCAGAGCCACAGGTTCACCATGGGTAAGTTTTGGGTGTCCCTTAAAGGAAATTAATATTTCCACAGTCAATCATGGGAAACGAGGAAATGAATCCCAGGGGAAAGAGGCCTTATGATGGAGTGGAGAAAAAAAATTGGTCTTTCTCAGGGGCTGTGCTTTGTTTGAACTCAGCCTTAGAGAGCTATGGAAATGTTGGTGGGGTGGAGGGAGGGGGAACTGCCCTGGTCATGTAGAAAGCCAGGAAAGAAGGCCTGGGCCCAGCATAATTGTAAATAATCTGTGTTTTCCTTCCATTGCATCATTGTCTACTCTTTTGCTCTTTCCTTTAAAGTTATAGCCCAGTCTCTGTTATGCAATGAGTAATTAGAAAAAGATCTGAGCCTGGGCATGGGATAAAGGGGGAGTGAGAGCAGCGTTTCCTCCCCCAGATCTGGAATGGGCAGCGTGGCAGTCTCAGTGCAGCAGCTCAGGGGCCAACGAGGAGGCCGAGCAGCAAAACCAACTGTAGGGGCTGCTTCTAAGCACCCCGGAAGCAGTAACTAGACTCTCAGAAAGAGCTGAGGGAGTGGGTTTCTGGCAGACTCAGTGGAACCAGTGTGAGTTACATGTATGTCCATATCAAATTTTAAGAAGATTAAAAATAATTTGTGGAGCCCTAACTGGTTTGGCTCAGTGGATAGAGTGTCGGCCTGCGGACTGAAGGGTCCCGGGTTTGATTCCGGTCAAGGGCATGTACCTTGGTTGCGGGCACATCCCCAGTAGGGGGCGTGCGGGAGGCAGCTGATCGATGTTTCTCATTGATGTTTCTAACTCTCTATCCCTCTCCCTTCCTCTCTGTAAAAAATCAATAAAATATATTTTAAAAAAATAATTTGTAGAAGATTCAGATAATAGAAAACTATACAGTGAATTTTAACTCAACATTGTATATATTCATTCATTTTTTTTAATGTATAGGGAAGGAAGAAATGTATAGACTGTGTTCTTGAGGGACTTACAATCCACAATAAAAATTCCAAATATAAAGAGGAAATCATAAGGGCCTTAAAAGTATTCCCAGAGTTTTATGGGAGTACAGAAGAAAAAAAAATATTTCTGAGGTTGAGATTCTGTAAGGTTTCGTTTGCTCCAGGAAGTAGGCAATGATGACATAGTCTAAAGAAGAATCCAGGCAACACAGATCTAGGAATAAAACCCATTGCCATCATGCACCAGTTAGGATTTATGTTCAGCTACAAGTAACAGAAAGCCCAGTGTACTCTCAACCTGACAGTCTCAAGAAGGTTCCTGCTTCCCCAGGCATCTCCCTGGTTTCCTAAAGGAGGAAGGGACATGGAAGATGACTACACACACACACAAAAAAAGTCATCAACACCCTTAGCAGACTGTCATTTAAGTCTTTTTTATCCAGAACTATGTCAAAAGGCTCACTCCCTGCTACAAGGGAGGTTGGGATATATATTTTCTGCTTTCTTTTTGTTTTAGCTAGTCACACTGCTAAACTCCCCCCCGCCCCCAAAAAAAAAACAAGTCAAGGTTCTGTAAAAGAAAAGAAAGAAAGAGTATTAGGTTGTTAACTACCAGAATGTGCCACAAACCACTTATAAGCTGTTCAGCCTATGGTGAATATGACTAATGTTCCAAAATGTTGATTTCTTCCCCCATGACATGGTTATAATAATATCTTCCTAGTACGTGTTTTGGTAGTGATTAGAGGTTATATTTATATTTAGGATGTTCAGTATGGTCCTGACATGTTATGAGTGCACTGTAAAGTGGAGCTGCTGTTATTGTTTGTCTGGCTGGTTGGTTAGTTGGTTGGTTGATTAAGAATTGGAGGAGGAGTCAGATTTCAATAGGTAAATTTTAGAAGAATGAAATTTTAGATTAAGAAAACAAGATGGCAAAGATATGGAAATAAGAAAAAAAATATGTAAGAAAATTTAAAGTGTATTCAGGAAATCCTGTAGAGTTTAGGAAGATTGCCATCCATGTGAATGAGACAAAGTGGGTGGTAAAGCTAAAATGTTAGGTTGGACATGGGTGGAGTGTCAGCGGTGGAGAGAGGGAGGGGTAGGAGCTAGGTGGAGAGGTTTGGAATGCCTTGGCAGGTAGGGGTAACCAGTGAAGTTTTCGATGTAGGATTAAGTCTAAGCTGTGCTTTAAGATAACCACTTTGGCAGCAGTGAATAAGATGTACTTGGGAGCTGGAGAAAAATCAAAGCAAGGAGAAGAGTAGGGGGACTAATGTATATCTAAGTAAAATATAAAAAAAAAGACACAACAAAAACAAACAAATACAGAAATAAGAGAATAGTAACAGGATAGAAAAATAGACTGCTTCAGGAGTCATTTTTGAAGCATTAATTACAGAATTTGGTATCTGATAGAATATTAAAGGTCAGGGGAAAGATGTTGCCGAGGTAGTGAGCTAAACTGAGTGTAGCCATGGAGAAAGAGCACTGCATAAAAAGAGAAAGGAGAGGATAGAAAGGGATATTGAAGGTGGAGAGGGCATGGAAAAACACTGACTAGAAATGTTTATTTATGTAAAATAAGATGTGTAAAAATGGT
Organism: Myotis brandtii; assembly: GCF_000412655.1. NCBI lineage: Eukaryota > Metazoa > Chordata > Mammalia > Chiroptera > Vespertilionidae > Myotis > Myotis brandtii. The sequence continues at coordinate 16,533,595 of NW_005354385.1, read as the reverse complement.
TATAATCTATTGGGTTGTTTAATTTGTAAAAGGAATTTCCTCTGGCAAATCAATGAATCTGTAACAGCTAGATGCCTAATCCTAGTCATGCGCTACTCTGGCTGTTGAGGGAGATACCACCCTTGTACACTAACTGCATTAGCATAGAGATATTACAAAAGTATGCAAACAAGTTTCTGAAGGAAATTCCCATGCCTTAGTTTTGCACTGTCATTAGGATGCAAAATTATTGCTTTGAAACATTTGGGTGCAGTGTGACCTTCCTGGAGGCAGAGGGATGAATTAACTTACCTCTTTGGTATCTCATGCAGCCTTCAGATCCTGTGATCATGAGCTCTGGGCTCAGTTTCAGCAGTTAACGGTCACAAAGGAAACCCAACACCAAAGCAGACAAGAATCGCTGCTGGAATTGAGGCACTTTGTCACTTTGAGAAGAACGGAGTGAGGAACATAAGTAGTCTATTGACGGAATTGTTGCTTATCATTTTTATCACCAGACATTTAAAACTGGGCAGGAAACACCTTTGAAAAATGATAATCCCAAGCAGTTTAGAGTTAATAGAGTGCTTTCATCTCCATTTCTGGGATTTTTGGTCATTTAGATGCAAACATTGTATATAGACTCAAATTATCTAAATACATTCCTCAGGTGGCAAAAAAGGGATAGATTTTAGAAACATATACTTTATTTGAAGAATTATTATGACAATTATTTTAGTGAAATTTTTTATACAGACACAATTCTTTTCAGTAATTATTAGTATTATTTCAAGTAAAATGTTAATTCATTTTAAGCTTCAGAAATCCCCTTTTAAAATGCCATATGTGTTTTCTTCCAGTATTTTGGTTTACCTTGGAAATGATCATTTCTCCCTTAAAAAAGTCACAGGAATTTACTACAATATTTAATTTGCTCTACCTCAGGCACTTAATTAGCACTGATATCAAAAGGCACAATTTTATTATGCTAAATTATCTTACTTGATTAGGACTAAATGGTTTCAGGAGTCAAAATGGTTGTAAATAAATTCATATTAAAGGGCTGAATGATTGGAAATAATTTTTTCTCATCTTTCTGAGTTTTATTATACATGAAGTTATAGATCCCATGAGTGTATAGTACTTATCCTTGAAGTAGTACAAGTGCTAAGCTGGGTATAAAACAATATTCATAAATCACCTAATAATTGCAAAAGACTATTTGTAACACATTCTTAAGTTGGCAGCTGTCTGGAATAAAACTAACCAGTCCTCTTGCCTTCTCTGTGTTAGTGAAAGCACTCTCTATGTTTTTGAATCTCACTCTGAGGTCCCCCACTGCTAAAGTAATAAAGTCTTGAATGTATATAGGACCTTCCTTATAAAATTCTTTTTACATAAATACCAATAAGGAAATAGAAGATATCTGTTATAATCTCCTCTTACATTCTCATGACCACATATTTTATAGACTTAAAAAATGAGGGTTAAGTCAAGGTCATCCAGTTAGAGATTACTTTTTTAACACACAGTCTAGTGTTCCATTCATTAGCTTATCTTTATTACCTTAAAATCACACTCAGCATGTAGCATAAGTTTACGCTTTGTAAAACACAGGTTAGCGATAGTCTCTGAACCAAGGTATCATGCCTTACAAGCAGCTTGCTTAAGAAACCGATTTGCTCAGCACACAGCATCAAGTACAAAGAATTCAAAGAACTCAGATTAGGTTGCTTTTTGTAATTCTCATTATGACCTACTAAATTAAATTACAAATTGAAATGCAGCTGAAATAATTGTAACTGGTGCTAAGAAAAAAAATTTCAATCTCTAACAGTCATCTCTGGAACATTTATTTACATAAAAGTGAGTTCCATCTTCCAAGTACTAATGAAACATTTGTAGGGCTAAAATTTTGTACTTGAATTCTTCTTAAGGAAATCACAGCACCAAGCTCAGAGGAGTGTAGGATATGGATGGGATTCCAATTAATGCTACTTCAATTAGCACCAATTTCAATTAATGCAATTGATCTTTAACTTTATGCCAGAGTCTGTGCAAGGCCCCTTCATGATCATTATGACATTTAATCCTCCCTCAAACATGGGGGTCAGCCTAGCAATCCCACTTCACAGATGATGAAATTTCAGGACTTGTTTGGTGTTTTATCCACAAGATTAAGAGAACAAGATAAGATGATGTTGTCTGCACCTTGCATTGAAGCCAATTGATTAAATTAGGCTGTCATTATTAGCAAACAATTGAACTTATACTTGAATAAAATAAGGCCTCAGCTGGGTTGTGGCAATGGAACAGATTGTGGAACTTTATATATTTCTATATTGTTTAAATGTCTATTAGAGTAAATATTATTTGTAAGTAAAAACTGTTGCCCTAACCGGTTTGGCTCAGTGGATAAAGCATCGGCCTGCGGACTGAAGGGTCCCAGGTTCAATTCCGGTCAAGGGCATATGCCTGGGTTGCAGGCTTGATCCCCAGTAGGGGTGTGTAGGAGGCAGCTGATCGATGTTTCTAACTCTTGATCCCTCTCCCATCCTCTCTGTAAAAAATCAATAAAATATATTTTTTTAAAAACTTAAAATATAAGAAAATGATGGGGAAGTTTTGGTTAGCTTTCTTTAAAATCTGGCAATGCCCACTTATTTTAATTTGATGCTGGGTCTCCATAATATATCTGGTGGAAATCAATAGTAATAATACTAATAGCAGCAAACATGTATATTATACTTACTACATGCCACCTATGTCATATATGTGTGTGTGTGAATATATATATATATACTAGAAGCCCGGTGCACAAAAATTTGTGCACTCGGGGGAGGGGGGGTCCTTCAGCTCGGCCTGTGCCCTCTCACAGTCTGGGACCCCTCAGGGGATGACCATCTGCTGGCTGAGGCCTGCTCCCCAGGGGATTGGGCCTAAGCTGGCAATCAGAGTTAGAGCTTATTATTATCCCCATTTTAGAGATGAGGAAATTGCAGCACAGATAAGTTAAAGAACTTTTCAAATGTACACAGGTAACAATTAACACGCAACCCAAGCAGTATGCCTCCTGCATATAGGCCTTTAACTCCTATTTCCTATTGTCCATACATGTTTGAACCGCCCTATAGTCTAGTTCAATGACCTCTGGAATAATATACCATTTTGATAGTTGCACTTTGGTATTGAAGTACCAAATTCCTAATCCTTACCTAATTTAGCAATTAGAAAACCAAATTATATTCAATTCAATTCAACACATTTATTGAAAGTTTGTCATATACCAGGTCATTTGCTGGATGCTTAGGATATATTAGCATCTGATGTATCAGATGGGCAGCTGAAGTGGTAGAAAACAAACAAACAAAAAAATTACTTGCCTGAATTCTCCATAAAGCAGAACCTGCCGGTGACCAGGGCTTAATTAAGTACAAATTGTTAACTTAGGAATAGGATCTCAGTGGTAGGATTTAGGCATGGGGGAATAAAAGAACAACAGTGGAAGAATTAATTAATGGATGCAATAAATTGGTTACCACTCTGGTTGAGTAGGTATACTATCCCATGGGCTACTTTGTGAAAAGCATCCAAGAATATACACCTGAGAGAAGAAAATGTCCATCTCCCGTTGGCCAAAGGTAGCCCTGAAGGATTAACTCCCCCACCTTTGGGTTATATTAATTTTGTGTCCAGCGGGTTCCCAAAGGCAGTCTGCACTAGCAAAGAAGTGCTAAGGCAGGAATTTAAGATGTGGGTCTGAGGTGAGACACTGTCTTTTTGCAACCTCGTGAGGCTGCTCAGAGCTCTCAGGGAACCAGGGACCACCGCCAAACCTTGAATCCTAGGCGAGGCCAGTGGGATTGAAAACTGTGCACCAGCTGTGTTCAATGCAGCAATGAACAAACATAATCAAATCATGTATTTGACAGAGTGATAAATGTGTTGGTAACAAAAAATAAAATAAAGCAGTTTAAAGAGAGGGGAGAGGGTGGAAGAAGTAGGCTGATGTTTAACTGCATTGGTCAGGGTGGCCCTCATTAAGATGGAAATATTTGAGCAATGACTTGATGGACATGAAAGAACAAGCCATGCAGATAACTGAAACTTAAAAATAGCCTGAATGCTATCAATTATTAAGAACCATTGAATAATTTCCTTCTGTAATCTTCTTACTTCAACATCTGTGGTTTGGGAGGGATTTTAGGTGTTCATTAAAATCTATAAATTAGATTTTAGGTTTGGTTTTCAGGCATTTCATGAACTTTTTTTGGTTTGTTGTGTTTTCATTTCTTTCCTGTCAAATAAGGCAGCGTTCAGTAGGCTTAGGTAAGAAATTAAAACTAAGATGGCAGTAATGTAAAACTGTAAGTTTCCAACCCAGACCTTACCCCTAGACTCCAAACCTACCCATATGGTTGCTGAGTTAACATCTCCACTAGGACATCTAATAGCTTACCATGTCCTGATGTCCCTCCCACACCTAAGGTGCTCATTTTACTTTTCGGGTTCAGTATAATTCCATTTTTCAAATGTTCAATCCCCAAATCTTGGTGCCTTCCTTGATTATTTTTTTTTATCTTACTTTCCACTTGTGGTTTGTTATTAAATCCTGATGTTTCTAACTTCAAAATATATCCAAAATTTAGCCACTTTCTCAAAGGCTTGGCTCTCATCTATATTATAATAACTTCTAATGTTCTTATTGCCCCCTGGCTCTGCTCCTACAGACTGTTAACATTTATTTCAGCTTATGTTATTCCTCTCATAAAAGCCTCCAGTGGCTTCCTGACCCACCCAGAGTAAAAGCCAAAGTCCAGCTTTCACCTGCAAGGCCCTGCATGTTCTGACACCGTATTACCAACTGGCTTCATCTCCTACTCCTTTCCCCATGCCAAGCAAACCCACTTTCAGCAGGTAAGCCTTTAAGCTTGCTATCTTTTCCTACCTACAATGATCTTCTCACAGATACTGGATGACCAACTCTTTCAGTTCCTTCAGATTTTTCTCAAAAGTCACCTGCTCAGTGAGCCCGCCCCCTCCATGGAGAACAGCTCAACTGCCCCAAAACTTCCAGTTGCCCTTCTCTGCTTTATTGTTCTTCTTCCTTTCTTATCTCTCTCATGTCTGTTTCCGCCACTAGCACATAAGCACCTAAAGCTGTGCCAAGAACATAACATATGCTCAATATACTTTTACTGAATGAAAGAATAAACAGTTTCAGAGGCATCTGTTTGCCTCCCAGATAGTTATGATGATTACAATAAAAATCCAAAGGAAAAGAAAATGCTCAGATTTTAACAACCAAAATGCAACTTTTCAGCTACTCAATGGGCTTGACTATCAAAATTTGTTGGGAAACAAAATATTTTCCAAGTTTCTTTAGCTTTGCCCTGGTCAGTTTTGCTCAGTGATTAGAGCGTTGGCCCATAGACTGAAGGGTCTCGGGTTCGATTCTCGGTCAAAGACATGTACCTCGGTTGCAGGTTCAATCCCCAGCCCCAGTCACACAGTGAGTGCGTGAGGCAACCAATCCATGTGTTTCTCTCATCTCTCTCTCTCTCTCTCCTCCCACCCTCCTGTCCACTCTCTACAAATCAATGGGAAAGGTATCCTCGGGTGAGGATTAAAAAAATTCTTTATTTTCCATTAATGTACTAACAAGGTTGAGCAAATTGAGTGGCAGTGTTTTATTATAGATCACATAGAGGAGGAAACCCATGATCAGACATCAACAAGTATCCTTTGGAAAGGAAGAAAGAACAGAAAACTGTTCTCTTTCAGGAGAGGTGAAATTGGGAAGGAAAGAGAGGCAGAAAAATAGCCCTTTAGATGTATATTATGATTTGCCTATACCTCTCAGGATTATGGCCAGTGGGATACTGGTTAGGTTGAAGGGAGAGCCAATAGCAGAAGATCTTCAACCCTACCTCCCACTTGGTACCCTGGGTATAAGTTACCATGAGCCCAGCCTCACACAGATACTGGGGCAAAGAGAGGAGAGTTGTACAGTGTTGGCCAAGTGGAGAGAGGTAGTTAAACTGGTGGTTGCAATGAGGAAACCAAATACTCCTACAGTACAGAATTTTGAGGTGGGCACCCAGACTAGGGAGCAAGTGGGAGACATACCCAGAACAAATGAAGAATTTGTGGTACCATCTAGAATCAACATAGGATATAAGGAAAACCCAGTAGGTCCCAACCTAGTCAAGAGAAACTGTCCATAATTTCCTAGACATATATTTCATTGATAAATACCAGCAAGACACTCCTGGACTGGCCCAGACTGGCCACGAGTTCAAGGATATCAATTGTTGCAAATACAAGAGCCAGACCAGTACAAAGACCATCATGGGCACTGCACTCCCTCCAGTGAGGATCCTAAACTTTCCCCTTATTCAAATGCCCTCTTTAAACTAGGCAGGCACAGGACAAATAGTTCTGATAAATAGCTGATCTTTGAATTGACTAAATGTTTACCTAATAAAATTGTTTTAACTAGAAAGAAACTAAACTGGAAGAAAAGATATACCTTTACTTGGGAAACTGATGTTTTGATCCTTACCCACAAGTACCTTCATTGACTCAACTGAGTGCTCAGGAAAATTTTATCAGTTATCCTACATAATAAAAGGCTAATATGCAAATTGTCCCCTTGGGAATTTGAGCAACCAGGAGGTCAACCACTTGCTATGATGTGCGCTGATTAACAGGGGGTGGTGCAGAATGAAGAAAGGCCCCAGCCAGCAGCTGGCAGCCGGGAAAAGGAAGGCCCCGATCAGCCCTGGTCACCAGCCAGGCTGAGGGACCCCACTGGTGCATGAATTTGTGCACCGGGCCTCTAGTAGATAAATAAAAAGCCACACATTCTTTACATGTCTGTGCAATAATGAATTTTCTACCTACAACCATAGCAGATACATCACCCTTTACCTCCCTAAAAGCTCTGAATTAAAATAGTATGGCCCATGTAAAACCAACCTACTTAATTCTTCATGTGTTAGTTCACACTGATCTTTATAGGGACAGGATAGCATTTCAGCCCTGTCCAGAATCTACACTTCTGAGAAAAGACATGTAGAGAGGAAAAGTGTGCTTTTATAATGATGGAAATAATGGCTCCAAGATAATCAGCAGTGTATCTACACTAATAAAAGAGAAACATGGTAATTAGAGTACGACCGCTACCTTTCCCATTGGCTAATCAGCATATCCTTATGCAAATTAACTGTCAGCCAAGATGGCGGCCGGCAGCCAGGCAGCTGGAAGTGAACATGAGGCTTGCTTGCTCCAGTGACTGCAGACTCCAACGTTCCCTGCCTGCCTTGCCGGCCTCTGAGCTGCAACTCTAAGAAACTTTGTAACAAATATAGAAGCTAAACAAAACCCCAGAAACCAGCTTTCAGCCTGCCGGGATCTCAGAGCTGAAGTTATACATTGTTTCGATTATAGAACGGCAAACAAACCAGATACGAAGCCTCAGAGCTAGAGCCAGAGCTAAAGCTGGCCCAGAATAAAATAAAAAAAGAGAAAAAAAAGGAGCGGTTGGGAGCTTCAGTCAACAACCGCCAGCCTGAAAGCAGCCCTCAGCCCCTCACCCAGACTGGCCAGGCACCCCAGTGGGGACCCCCACCCTGAAGGGTGTGTGACCAGCTGCAAACAGCCATCATCCCCTCATCCAGGCTGGCCAGGCACCCCAGTGGGGACCCCCACCCTGAAGGGGGTGTGACCAGCTGCAAACAGCCATCATCCCCTCATCCAGGCTGGCCAGGCACCCCAGTGGGGACCCCCACCCTGAAGGGGGTGTGACCAGCTGCAAACAGCCATCATCCCCTCATCCAGGCTGGCCAGGCACCCCAGTGGGGACCCCCACCCTGAAGGGGGTGTGACCAGCTGCAAACAGCCATCATCCCCTCATCCAGGCTGGCCAGGCACCCCAGTGGGGACCCCCACCCTGAAGGGGGTGTGACCAGCTGCAAACAGCCATCATCCCCTCATCCAGGCTGGCCAGGCACCCCAGTGGGGACCCCCACCCTGAAGGGGGTGTGACCAGCTGCAAACAGCCATCATCCCCTCATCCAGGCTGGCCAGGCACCCCAGTGGGGACCCCCACCCTGAAGGGGGTGTGACCAGCTGCAAACAGCCATCATCCCCTCATCCAGGCTGGCCAGGCACCCCAGTGGGGACCCCCACCCTGAAGGGGGTGTGACCAGCTGCAAACAGCCATCATCCCCTCATCCAGGCTGGCCAGGCACCCCAGTGGGGACCCCCACCCTGAAGGGGGTGTGACCAGCTGCAAACAGCCATCATCCCCTCATCCAGGCTGGCCAGGCACCCCAGTGGGGACCCCCACCCTGAAGGGGGTGTGACCAGCTGCAAACAGCCATCATCCCCTCATCCAGGCTGGCCAGGCACCCCAGTGGGGACCCCCACCCTGAAGGGGGTGTGACCAGCCGGGAGCAGGCCTAAGCCAGCAGGTCGTTATCTCCTGAGGGGTCCCAGACTGCAAGAGGGCACAGGTCGGGCTGAGGGACCCCCCTCCCCCCGCGAGTGCACAAATTTTTGTGCACCGGGCCTCTAGTTAAATATAAAATACATAAGCCAAAAAAGAATATACACATAATTTAGTCTACTTTCTTCTTCTCGCATTGTTCTATAGAAATTCAGGACATACTTTCCTTTACATTAACCATGCAGTTAATCAGTATCCAAAGCAGAAACTGACCCTCAAAAGTGTTTCCAAAAAGAACACCAACCAGATATATCATTGGGTGACTTCAGGTAAAAAGAATGAATCAAAATATCCCTTCATAAATACAATACTTCTAAATAAAAATATTTTCTTTAAAAACAGTGTAAAATTATTGTTTTCATTTAATGGCAGTTTCTTCCAATTATCTCTATGTTTACTCAGAAAGACAAGTTCAATGTCATCAATAACAGGACCTCTGCTTTTGCATTGATCCTGTAATGAAGTGTTTTAACCTGTCATTTGCTGAATGTAATTGCTATTTTTAAAATAAAAATAAAGAGTTATATCCTGTTGTTTTTGTTTGTTAGTAACTGATTAAAAGGAGTTTCCTGGCTAAGTAATTAAGCTAATGCCATAGTAATTTCTTAAATTATAGATTATTGTCTAAGACTCACTAGAGAAAATTGATGGTCACAAAGTCATTACTAACTAACCAAGAAAAACTATTGTGTCTTTCTAATAAAATCTTTCTACAGATTACAACAGGCAAGGAAAGTTTAAATATTTGACAAAATAAAATTTCACCTAGATATTTAAGTCATTTAAAATATTGTAACCAGTTTTAATGTGTACATCAAAATAAAACACATTCTATAAGAAATTCAAAGGTAAAGTAATGTATATATATCCCTAACAGTTGTGCATTTTATATATATTGTTTTTCCCATGTGCAATTTACCAAAAATGGTTAGTCTTTTTGCCCCTAAAAAAATAAGTTTTTAAAAATTTTGTTTTAAGCAAGGACCTCTTACCTTCTGAGACAGCATGGAGGGACCTGGAGAGTATTATACTAAGCAAAATAAACCAGTCAGAGAAAGACAAGTATCACATGATCTCACTCATATAAACTGATGACCAAAATAGATCCAGAGACACAGAAGCGTGGACAGGGAAGGTCAGGGTGGGGAGAGATTAACCAAAGAACTTATATGCATATATGCATAACCCATAGATACAGACAATAGTTCTGTAAAGGCCTGGGAGGGAATGGAGGGAGGAGGACTGGATGCAGGGTGGAGGGGATCAATGGGGGAAAATAAGGGGACATTTGTAATATTTCCAACAATAAAGATAAATTTAAAAAAATTGTTTACACTATTGCTCCTACTGACCACATTCTACACTCAATCAGATAATTTTCTCATTTTTTCTCTAATACCAACCATCACTTACCCAATTACAGTTGCTCCTGAATAGTAGCATGTCATACTACAAATCATACTCTCTTAGGTTTCTTTAATGTAAAAATGATTAGATGTGAATGCAGATTTTAGTGTTATCAATGAATTTCCTTATTGGAAAATACCATTGCATATTTAAGACAAGTAATGAAATGATAAATTACCAAGAAATAGATTTGGTGGTTTTATGTTCAAACTGACTAATAATCTAAATTAACCAGTAGATTTAGAGAAATATAGGATTTTACTCTCATTTAACATTATAAAAGTTTCCAAGGCCAAGAGCAAGGTAATCATCAAATTAGAATGTTTTCAAGATTTTAAAAAGAGTGGTTTTTTAAAAAAAAGTGAACCAATCTTTATGTTGGAGTAAAATCCCAAAATTAAAAATCATTAATTAAAACCAGGAGCTCATAACGCTGTGACCTAAAATTGAAGTTCTCCATAGGACATAATAGGCACTCAATAGTGTCTATTTTGTCCTGAAGAGATATATGATTTAAAAAAATCATCAATTATAACAAAATTATAAAAAGTTAATAAAGTCTACCGTAGATTCAATTATATTTTTGATAATGTATCATTTCAAAAAGTTGAAAACTTAACTCTAATATGACTATAAAATAGACATGTGTCAACAATTTATTTTGTTCATTACTGAAGGAAATTTTATTAAACCCGATTCCAGGAGCAGAAATAGAAAAAATAACTAGTTTTGACCTCAAAAATTAGTTCTTTTCAGTGGGAATAAAATATTTACCAATTTATTTAAACTCAGAAATATACAAACAAAAAATACCAAACAAATAACCCCAAAGATTATTCTTGTAATCAAAACTGGTTTCATTTCATCTTAACATGTAGAGTAGCATACATATATGTTCATAGCCATATATACCTCCTTGCTAAAGTCATAAACCTAGAACCAAATGGTATTGAACAACTACCCAGGCCAGAAAATTAACTTCTGTGAAAATTTTATTAAAAAAATCTCAGGTTGCATTTTCAAGAGCCTTTATTATTTCAGATACATATTTTAATTGCTTTTACTAACTCTCTTATTCTGAGACTAAGAAACTCAACCTCCAAAATTCATCTCAACAAAGTTCACCTGTAGGATCTACAAATTGGATAAATTCTTCTCTCTTCAAGATACCCAAAATACAAAGAGCTATCTGGCCTGCCAAAGAGTGACATGATATATAGCCCGTAAACTCTAAAACACTTATCAGACCAATTTTCTGGGACTGTTTATGGGTCTTTGGTTTCACCTATGATGTACAACCTTTGTTCCTTAATGGCGGATTTGTCAGAACTAATGAAATGAGATTTATTCTCATATAAGGCACATCTAGGTATGGTATTGGCTGCACAATCAATTTATCCAATTATGTCCTGGTAAAAAGGAGGACAGATTCTTATTGAACTGGTATAATGAACTATATAGATACAAGAAAGCTAAAAGACTCAGGAAAGTATTTGTTCTTGAATTCTGAAGCCTCTGGGAGAATGTTTCCATTTAAAGAATGGTTCATTTTAATTAGCAAAAGCATAGTATACTAACTTGAGGGCTAGGGAAAGATCAGGGAAAAAGAAAAGATCAGGTTTATTTTTCCACTCCCAATCAGAAAAAGAACACTAAAAATATTATCCACAATTAGATTTCCCTCCTATTTCAATCGTAGGTATCAAGTCAGCAGTCTGCTTTCATGCAGCTGTCCCCATCAAAACTCAGAAAGTATTGAAAATTCTGACTCGGTCTTTTAGTACCATCTGATGTTGTCTAAGTGTTGACACTTTCAGATCCATATCCTACACCCATAAATCTACATGTTGAAATATCAATAGTTAAGAATACTTGTTCAGTATTTGATTTCTATTGCTACATAATAAATCACCACAAACTTAGCAACTTAAAACAACACCCACTTATTATGAGTTCTATAAGTCAGACCTATAGTTCTGTAGGTCAAAAATGCTGGTGGGCTCAATTGGATTCAATGTTCTCAGATTCAGTGCTGAGATAGATAGATCAAGGCTTTGGCTGGATGAAGCTCTCTGGAAGCTCTGGGGGAGAATTCTCTTGCAAGCTCATTTAAGTTGTTAGGCCTGAGGCCTTGCTGGCTGTCAGCCAGGGCCCACTCTGGGCCTAGACTCTAGAGGCTGGCTGAATTCTTTCTCACCTAGTCCCTCCTTCTTCAAAGCAGCAACAGTGGGCCGAATCCTTCTCTCACTTCAACTATCTCTGGTTTTGCTTTCTGCTGCCAGCTAGAGAAAACTTCTTGCTTTTAAAGAGCGCTTGCGATTCACTTCAATCCAACTAGATATTATTCTTCCTGCTTTAGTTTAACTGATTTAACCTTTATGACCTCTGCACAATGCCATTTGTCCTGTAACATAACATAAATACAGACCTGACAGCTCATCACATTCATGTAGTCCTCAGGATCAAGAAGGAAATCTTGGGGGTTGAGGAGGATAGCACTTCAGGATTCTGTATACCACATAATCCTTTTCACAATGTTCTTTCTTTCTTCCTAGACTACAGTTTAAAGCAGAGCCTTCTGAGAAGGAAGACAGGAAATGAGAAGCAGTATGTTAATGCTATGACAATGTTTGAGATTACTTTATTATAATAACTAATAATCAAATGAGAAAGAGTAAACTCTATTGGGGTGTCATGCATAATTATTTCACATGGATTTTTTCAACGTTTCTTTTAAGAAAAATATATGGACAATGTGGGAATTGACAATTCTACCTAGAAATATTCTGAGTGTTAAAAGAAATTACTATGTCCTAATTTCACACTTAGTACTCCTTATCAATAAATGACCTTTTCAGAGCAGTTAGAGGCATGAAAAAATATTAGTGGGGGAGATTCACATCTTTCATACTATTCTTAAAGCACTCTCAATCACATAGAAGTTGCTGGATTTGAACATCAACCTCTATCACAATTCACAGTTTTCCTTGTCCAGCCTCTTTTCTGCCACCTCCACAAAAGACTTTAAAGGAAGAAAACCATTTTCTTTTTCTTTGAGTTTTTGCTGTTATAGTGCCATCAAATCATTATTATTTTTTTTAAAAAAAGAAACAACCAGGTAATAACAATTTCTTTTGTGAAATAGCTTATTTGTTAAAAGGAAGACATGTTGCTCCCGAAAACTATTTTTTTTTAGCCCTCTGATCTCTTCTTGTCCGTGTCTCTCATTTTTAATTTACAATAGTATTATCCCTCTACATCATCCACAGACAGGAAATGCCCTACATTAGAATAGAACAAGTACTATTGTATTATTCTTAAGGCTTTTAAAAATGTTTAAAATACTCATATTTATTGAGAGCCCACAGGTAAGACGTGCTTCAAAATGTGTGTCATATTTCTTTTCAAAGATGATGCTATTAATTACTGTCAGTAGGACAATGAACAGTAAACCATTACTCAAACAGTGCTGATGAAAGTACATAAATCCACTTACAGTTTTTCACCCTATATTTTTATGACTGCTGTCCAGAATTCGCTGTGATGTTAGAGATTATGAAACAAAGTGGATATGTGAGGTAGAAACTGCAGCCTAGTAAAAAAATAAGTAGCACTAGACTTGTTCATTGTCTTTCCCCAGTAATGTAGACTCTAAACCATTGTGAAAATAATAAGTAAGTAAAGTAAACCTTTGTGCCTATAAGATTTTTATCCAATTTACATAATATAAAGGATAGAGGAGGAAATTTGATGTGGCATATTGCCATGACATAGTCACTATATCAGGAATGGCAAACTTAATATTCTAGACTTTAGGAGTCACACCGTTTTCATAGTAGCAACTATTTGATTCTGTTGTCCCAGAAACACAACCATAGACAGTAGGCAAATAAATGAGTATACTTGTTCCAAAAACTTTTTCTTTATTGACACTAAAATTTTAGTTTCATATAATTTCCACATAATATTCTTATATTTGCTACTTTTTAACCATTAAAAAATGTAAACTCTTTTCTTAGCTTGTAGTTTGAGTCCCCCACCATACCATATATTAGGCAAACTCAAAGAGTACTTTTCAAGCTTGCACCTCGGAGTTGTGGGGGCAGGGGAGGTTTCATGGCACATGGCAGCCACAGAAACCAACCTCTTTTTTGGTTGATAAGAATAAACACTAGAAAGTCTGTCACCTCCATTCCTTAGGTTCTTTTAGGAAAAAGTGAGTATTGTTAGTAATTGCCACTATTATTTTATTTGTCGCTCATTTCCAATGCTGTTCGCACTTATTGTGCACAAGTCACTATGATAGGTACTTTGAGTGCCTGGCGTCAAGCATTTATATATCAAAAAGGAATAAGGGAAATACAAATAAAGACAATGCAAAATGTAATAAACTAAGATTATACAGCTAATGGGAAGGCAAGAGCTTGTGTGTTTGGGGATGTGGAGTGGATTTTAGGAAAGGCTACCAGAAAGAGATAATAATTTGACCTGGGCTTACAGGAGGGGTACAGCATCAATATTGAATATTGAAAAAGGACATTCTAGTTATAATTTAGCTACTGAAGTTGCATAAAAAGCCTGTGTCCAAATATTCTCTTAACAAATGATACTTATCCACTAATGATCTGTGAACTCAAATACTAGGAACAAAGAGAAATACTATAGGCACCCAAAAAGCCCTGAAAAGTTTCTGAATATTCACAGAAAACTACCAGTTTTTACTAATTATTAAACCCAGAAAAATCCATCCACTTTTCCATTCAATTCAATTCAGTGTCTAAACCAGTGAATTTCAGTTTGTGTCTATCTGCATAAATTTCCAGTGTTTTGATGTGTGCTATGAATTTAGTATATAAATAGCATTATTTATATGGGGATGTTTATACCAAACAATCATAAAAACTAGGTGCTGTGTAAATAGATAAGTTTTTTCACTTGTTTGTTGCTCATTTGACTTTATTTTAGGTATCTATAATAATAAAAGGGTAATATGCTAATTATACTGGATGTCTTATGGACGTCATTCCGGACATCTTTCCTGACAAAGCCGGGGCCAGAGGAAAGCCAACCCGGATCCCGGGTGCCTGTGGGTGGCCAGAGGGAAGCAGCCTGGGTTCTGGGTGCTGGAGGGAAGCCAGTGCTGGCAGCCGGGAGAAGGAAGGCCTACTCTTGCACGAATTTTTGTGCATCGGGCCTCTAGTTAGGTATATTCCATTAAATGCTCACACACACACACACAAAAATCTGGGTATGATACTAATTTTTTTTTTAACTGACTTAGTAACATTTCAGAGATACTTAAACACTGAAGAAAGTTCATCCCAAATATTGTTACAACACATTTAATCCTAGCATTTATTTTAAAAGACCCTCTTTATACTCATACTGTATACTCATACTATATACATTATCAAGATTTGTCTACATTTCCACTGATATTTTTCTTTAAATTAGAAAAGGTAGCTGACCTTTGAAAAATCTGATTTAAATCAGTCACCCTAAGATATGCAAGTGAT
The DNA here is from genome assembly GCF_000412655.1 of Myotis brandtii. Classification (NCBI taxonomy): domain Eukaryota; kingdom Metazoa; phylum Chordata; class Mammalia; order Chiroptera; family Vespertilionidae; genus Myotis; species Myotis brandtii. The sequence goes on along the minus strand of NW_005354385.1, from coordinate 16,518,181 downwards.
TGTAATGTTAATTTCCTGCAAGTACTGTTTTAGTTGCATCCAACAAATTTTCATATGATGTATTTTATTAGCATAAAGTTTGAAATATTTTGTAATTTCCCTTGTGATTTCTCTTTTCACCATGAATTATTTAAAAGTGTGTTAATTTCCAAATATGTAACATTTTCTCTAAACATCTTATTGTTACTAATTTCTAGTTTGATTCCATTGCAGTTAGGGAATATACATTGTATGATTGCAAATCTTTTAAATATACTAAGGTTTACTATTATATAGCTCAGGATATGGTTTATACTGGTGAACATAACATGTACACGTGAACATGTGAATACTGAAGTTTGGGGATATATTGGGTCATAAATGTCAATTAGGTCTTAATGGTTTCGATGTTGTACAGATCATCTATTTCTTTACTTTTTTTTTGTCTAGTTAATTAGAACTGAATATAATACTTAACCCTTTTATTTTCCCTGTGAAGTTCTTATTGGTACCATGTTGAAAGAAAAAAAGAAAGGAAGGAAGGAAGGAAGGAAGGAAGGAAGGAAGGAAGGAAGGAAGGAAGGAAGGGAAGGAAAGGATCAGTAACTAGCTTTAGAAAAAGTTTAGAATAAAGAGGAAAAAGGAATGATTCATACACTTGTTGAAAAATGCAATTTTGGTTTTGCGGTTTGTTTTTTATAAGAAGCAGGAAGCTGCTGGGGTGTTTCTTAACAACAACAACAACAAAACTTCAACAATCAAAGAGATCCAGGAGAGCCACCCTGGCCTTCTCAGCCACACTTTTCTCACAGTTTGTGGCCAGCCAAACCTTGTCAGGTGGAAAGGGAGCTGCTTGAAAAGGAGGGTGAGGATGGAAAAAGCTGCACAGAATCAGAACATTGGGTACCAACTTCCTCGTTCTTTTTTTTTTTTCTCTCTCCAGACTGAAGCAAGCCGTGGTTGCTCATCCCTTTCTCTGCCTTGTCCTGAATAAGCACATTCTTCTTCATGTCACTGTGTGCTTAATGGAAGGATGGCTGAATCATTCTAATCCCTATGAGGTCTCACCTGTGAATGACATGGCGGCAGGGATAGGGGGATGGGGTGGGGTGGGACCGATGAAGTAATCTGGTTGCTCCTTGCATCACTTGTACATGATTCTGTCTTTTTCCAAAAAATGTTCAGTTTCTCAGATTTTTATCTCAACAATGTGGCCTCTGGGCACATGGGGGTTTTGGGAACTCATGGAGGAAAGGGATAGTGGAGCGCTCGCCTCTGGATCCTGCTGGGCCAGACTGGTGCCTGTACTTGTTAGCACTATGATGCAACAGGATTTTATTGCATTTGAGACATCCTCATACACTAGTGCTCTTTGTCCTGGCTCCAGGCCAGCCTGTTAGCTGCTGGGCTCTCTCAATACCTTTTTTAAAAAGTTTCAGGCCAAGAAAGACTGCAAGAAGGAAGGAACATTGTGTTGCGCTCACTTATCTCTCCAATCCCTTGCAACAAGGCCATGCCATTGCACCTCATTGGTATGTCACCAAGCTGGCTCCTTCCAGAGGTCTCAGAACTCAGGCTACATGCTTTAGTGTTCTCAGGCTTATACTTATCTGAGTGTTTCGAATACATTTCTCTTTCTGGAATGTCCATCTTTGAAGAAGGGAGATAAGGACACACAGATCTAATCATCTCCCCTGCCTCTATGTCACCATGCTTCCCTACCCTGGAAGGGCTGCTTTCTCCTTCTTCCTCTTTGGAAAGCTATTCAATTTAGTCACAGCTGCTTTCTTCAAGGAACACTTAATGTGTTAGCATAGCCTGAATGGTAGGTGTTGTGTTTCTCTACTCGGTGGAAGAAACCCTGTGATCTGGACATATCAGGCATGTGCTCAACACACAAGCTGCTGACTCATCAGGTTCTGGAATGACTAAGCATGAAGATACATTGGTGTATTGTGCCAAATATAGTATTTCCATGACAGATGTTTAAAAGTTTCCAGCGTTCGGGAACACAGTTGCTTTTTAAAGCGGAGTGAAAATATTTGTGGGGGAGGAGATACAATTGATTCTTTCTTTTCCTCTTAAAACATGAATGAGGTTATAGATTATGTGAGAATGGGAACTATTTAGTAAATAAATGATATGCCACAAAAATTAAATTATATATACTAGAAACTTATATTCCTAGTTAACCACTCATTTAGCAAATACTGAATTGCACGTATGAATTGCAAGCATATTTACCTTTCTTTAATTTTTATGAAGTGAATTGAATTTCTGCCAACCTTTCCCAGCCCACCTGGAGGGACACTCATCACCAGTCATTTGTTGGGTTACTCTTGTGCCATATCCCATGAGTTAGAGCAGAACACATGGAATTAAGCACCCACGAAATTAGGGAAGGGCCGGTCCTTGGTTTGCTTTGGTCAGTGATGTTTCTGTAACTTCTTTCTGGTCAGGATCTTCTGAAATAGAGGACAGTGGTTCCCCAATGTGAGGCAGGGGACAAAGCCACAGGTTCTTCCCAGGCACTGTTTGAAGTGCTATAGGTAGAGAAGTATAAAAAGCAATTAGAAATGCCACCCTTATGGAGCTTTCATGTGAGCCCAGAGGGTGGACATTGAAGAAGCATAGAAGTGTAAAATAGAATATCCTTAGAATATTATTATGCTACTAGAGGCCTGGTGCACAAAATTTGTGCAGGGGGGGGGTGTCCCTCAGTCCGGTCTGCACCCTCTCTAATCCGGGACCCCTTGGGGGATTTCGACTGCCAGTTTAGGCCCGATCCCATAGGCCGGGACTGCTGGCTCCTAACTGCTTGTCTGCCTGCCTGCCTGATCGCCCCTAACTGCCCTCCCCTGCCAGCCTGATTGCCCCTAACTGCCTCTGCCTTGGCCCTGCCACCGTGACTTTGTCCAGAAGATGTCTGCTCTAATTAGCATATTACCCTTTTATTAGTATAGATTATGGGAAACATGTAGAAATGGTTTCCAAAGCAACATTATTATATTGTCTTATAGGAGACACAGTGATCCTTTTAGTGGAGTTAAATTGCTAAACAAAAAATACTTATTGATCTCCTACCTTATTGGGAATGAAAATGCTAAAATGTGTTTCCTGACCACTATCATGATTATAAAGTTATTTTTTGCCACCAGATGAAGAAGTTGACAACATGTTTTTCTAATTGTTGAATTAATTTTGGTGAGGCATACCCTATACTACAATAATAAATGTTTGCTAAAGATTAGCTTTAATTATTTGTTCATCACATTTGTTCATTGCAAAGTGACATGAACCAAGTACTAATAGATTTAAGGACTAAAAGCTTGAAGTTTTCTGAGAATTAGGAAGAGTCAGCAAAAGTTGATAAGAGATTGAAAGGAGAAATGAAGACATCACTTGTAAATGCTGGATAACTATGTTATTCAAAAGATAGTGATTTATTAGTAATAAGAAAAGTGTGCAAACAGTGGTGAACTCAGATTTTAACTTGTGAACTTTCATAATTTAAATATCTAATATATTATTAATATAAATAATTTAAATTATTGTAAATGGAGATGTAAAATTGGGAGAATAGATGCTAGGTGAGCCATGATAGATGCTAGGATGAGTTTACTCAAAAGGTGTATATAAAACTGAAAACATGGTTCCAGTATTAAGATTAAGCCCAGAAATGAGAAAAATGAAGTTCGCAAAGATATTTTCATACCTTTAGCAGTAATTCTTTTAACTGTCTGCCAAACAAGAGTGGAAGTGCTGAAAAACGTAATAGTGTAATTCACTTTCTCATGCTCTTTGTTGTTCTTGTTGTTACAAGAGAGAATAAAAATTGAGCTTAAATCAGGGTAAAGGATCTAAAAAGTTGCAGGTATGCTTATATGCCATGTATATGCTATATGCAAATACATATGAGTATAAGCTAGGTACCTGGTTTTGGCTGAAAAGAATCTCCAGTTTTATTCCTTCAAGAAGTAAGTTAATAACTAAATCACATGAATAATTATTATGGAGTAGTCTTTGGCTGTATTAGAGTAAGCATTTTCATAACCAGTAAACAAACAAAAGACTGGTTGTCTTGGTTACACATGATACATAACAGAATTGGCCCATTTTCCTTGTGTGGCTTTTCACATTCTGAATCATAATTATTCATAATTATGTTAAGTACCAGTAATCATACGTGGCAGGCACAAATCAGTAGTGGTGTAACTGTGACTCATTTTCACATGTACTCTGCATATGCAAGAATCTTTAAAGAAACTTTCAAGTTAAAAACATCTACCTGGATTTACCAGTAACTTTATTTTTAATTTTATAATGAATCTTGGGAGTTAGACAGGTTTGCTTATTTATTCAGTAAATAAATAAGTAAATATAACACAATACTTGCACAACTTTGCTCCCTCAAGTAGGTAGATACTTCATGTGCTGCAGTACTACACCAAGAAAAGTTATCATAATCTCTCTCAAAAAAGAAAAACTCCTGCCCTAACCGGTTTGGCTCAGTAGATAGAGTGTCGGCCTGGGGATTCAAGGGTCCCAGGTTCAATTCCAGTCAAGGGCATGTACCTTGGTTGCAGGCACATACCCAGTAGGGAGTGTGCAGGAGGCAGCTGATCGATGTTTCTAACTCTCTATCCCTCTCCCTTCCTCTCTGTAAAAAAATCAATAAAATATATTTTTTTAAAAAAAGAAAAACTCCTGTCTCAGGTGTATACAAAATATTTGTATAAGTACAGTCATTTACATATTTTTTGTTGAATGAATGTTACTTTTTTAATGGAAAGAATGATTCATATTATACACTTCTTTATTGAGAAAAATAACATTTAGAAAGAAATCTCAAAGCATAGCTATAAAATAAAGTAATACAATTACCTATATTTGGATAGATCCAATATTGAGACTGGTGAATGGAATTTAGACTTCTCAGTAATAGAAATACAGCAAACCCCTATTTTACAGGGTAGTTGAAAAGGCCTAGGCCTCTCTCCAACAAAGATCAATAATTTTGGTAATGAATCAATGCAAATAGAGACTTCTCTGAAATTTCTTGAATATCTTTTTAAAAAATATTTTTATTGATTTAAGAGGGGAAGGGAGAAGGAGAGAGAGGTAGAAACATCAATGATGAGAGAGAATCATTGATTGGCTGCCTCCTGCACACCCTCAACTGAGGATCGAGCCCACAACCTGGGCATGTACCCTGACTGGAAATAGAACCGAGACCTCTTGGTTCATAGGTTGATGCTCAACCACTGAGCCATGCTGGCCGGGCTGAATAATCTTTAAACTTACCCACGAGTAGAAGTGTGGGGTATGTCCTGTAAAAAATGGACAGCTATAGAACTCATCTGAAGCACTGGCTGTTTTTTGTTTCATTGATTTGTTGACTATTTCATTTTTATACACAACAGCACAATTACAATCAACCAGTCCTAAGAGATAGCAGTTATTTAAATTATAAGTCACCTCCTCATGCTGTTTGTTGTTCTTGTTGTTACAAGATAGAATAAATACTTCATGTGCTGAAGTACAGAATTACACAATAAAAGTTCAATTACATATTTAACTTAATAGGAAGTTGGAAAAGAATAAATCTCATTTGTTTCCATTTTGTCTGATCAAAACTTCCTTTATTTAAATATCTTACATAAAGGCCATCATGGATATTTGATAAAAATACATTTGAATGAGAGTTAAACAGAAATGAAAAAGACTAATAATGAAGGATCTGTTCTTTATTTGGCTGTTATGGGCCGTGGCCTTCTTGCCTTAGATATGACATGCTATGAGTCAATATTACCCTTTATGTAGAAATAAAGAGCATCTTCTCATAAGAGCCTAATATGGTGCTGTACTACCCAAGTTAAATAGCATCTTCTAATAAGAGCACTATTATAGTGCTGCGCTACTCACCTTACATTGGTTCGTTTTTATTACACTATAATATTCTGAAGTAATTTTTACAACAGGGATTATGAGTTTTCTCATCATTCAAATAACAGTATTATTTTATAATATTAACCATACCTTTTTTTTTCTTACTATTAATGTCTACAAAGTGCTTTAGACAGTGCCTGGAACCTAGCAAATCTTAATCACATGGTAGATAGTTGCTATTGTGAAGATGAATAAGGAAAACCTCATTTAAAATGGGTTCGGGAAGCCCTGAATGGGGAGCTCCCAGGCACTACGACTCAGGGAACCTTGAGGACTCCAACAGGTAAAAGATTTTCTCCTTGCCTAGCAACAGACCCAGCCAAAGAAAAGCCAAAACTCAACCAAAGGAAAGCCACTATACTTCCAACTCCAGGTTTCCTCTAAAAGACATCCTATATAATAAAAGGATAATATGCAAATTGTCCCCTCAACCGGGAGTTCAACTGGGAGTTCGACCAGGGGGCCGGCCTGCCAATTGCCCATGGTCTCTCCCCCTGGCCAGCCTGGCCTGATTGGCTCCAATCAGGGTGGACCAGCAGAAACCAACCCATGCACAAATTCGTGCACCAGGCTTCTAGTTTTGCTTATAACAGCCTCTCTCAACTTTCCCCTTTTATGAATAAAAGCAAGCTCCCTTCCTCTGTTCTCTAGTCTTGCCTATGGTTTTGCTATAGCCTGCTTGTTCTGAATTACAGTTCTTCACTGTTCCTGAATAAACTCATTTTGCTGGTAAACAACTGGCTATTTCATTTTTTAAGGGTGATGCTGTTATTTTCTTGGCTTCTTTGCAGAAGATAGATGACTTGAAATTGTTTGAAGAAATCCAAAGGACTGCTTAAAAAGTGACTGCCAAGAAGCCAAGATGGAAAATTTAAATAACCTTTTTAGAGTCTTGTCCTCCCCAGCTCTGGACACTATCTATTACAATTCATTATGCATTTGTATTGTTCGTGGTTGCATCAGAGCTGTCTGTTTCTACACGCAGCTCTTTGAAGTGCCCAGTGTTTCTCTTCCAGCAGTTATCTGAGTGTAGCCATAATCTTCCAGGACAGAGCTGGCCAAAGATGTTAAGTCTGAGTTCTTTAACAGAGTCACAGCTTGCAAAATTAGTTGAACTTAAATGGAAATGTTATAAATAAAAATTCTTCCTTTTTTCAGGTTTTCAAATATGATAAGATTTTGAGAAAATGGGTTTGCTCTTTTTCTTTAATACTTTTCCCCAATGGAATCATAAATTTATAACTTGGGTCAAAAACAAATATATGCAGGCTACTGCCTATCTTAGCCTCAAGTTCATTTCAATTTCAAAAGATAAAATCTTTGTAGAATCTACATGGCTAGATTTAACATCCTATGGTAGAGCAAATGTGAGTTTGTGTAAGTTGAGGATCTTCTTACTGAGTAGTTTGATTAGGTAGCAGTCAAGGGTGATCCAGAGATGAGAGGTAAAATGATGGATGTTAAAACTGGAAGAGATATTGAGTGAAGAAAAACCCAGAGAGTTTGAAATCAAGAACATTACAGAGCACATCAATGTCTATTTTAAGGCACTTTAAAGAATATCTTCTTTTCATTTCAACAAAGACATACATAGCAGGGAAAATTCATTAGAAATGACATAATTCTGAACTTTGTCACACTACTTCTAAACATTAGTGTAGGGGGGCAGAGGATGAGTGGAGGGGACAAAAGGGGACAAAATAGGGAACATTTGTAATAGTGTCAACAATTAAAAAAAGACACAAAGAAATACAACCAGATTCTATATTGCAACTATTTTTGAAACTAAAAAAATTAATTTAAAAAATAAACATTAGTGTACACAGGTCAAAAGGACAGCATTATTTCACTCTCTTTCCAAAAGTCTGCTTTGGAAAGCTAGCAATATCCTTTTGCCCGTTAGACTGGGTCCGTGTTGTCTCTCAGATAGAGAGCTCGTTCTATCACTACTCATAGGCTCAGCTGCTTCCACAGTCAGGCATGCTTTTGCATCTGAATTTATGGATCCAAATTTATATCCATGGAGGCCTCTCTCCTTAACAAAACTTCCACAGACTTCTTCCAACTCAGAACTTCTGGAATATTTGCTTTCTGAGGCATCTGCTGCACTCAAGGATACATTTGTGTACTGTTATAGTTTTATGTGTATTTCTCACTACACCCAGGAAAGAAAGAAAGCTGCTAGAAGGCAGGAATCTTGTTTCATTTTCTTCCTCCCCCCCCCCCCCCCACTTAATCAATTCAATAAACGTACAATGAACCTTATGTACACTAACATCTGAGCTAAGCACTAGGAACATTGACATCATTAAGAATTCTATCTACAGCTAGGAATCTTCCAATTTCTGTACCAGCAGAGATAAAGGAGGGGCAATAAAAGATTTTAAAATATTTTTTATTATGGCTTATCCTTGAGGTCCTCATTATTGAGTTGTACTTTACGTTAGGCTGAAGGGGCAAAGTGGGAGAGGAGAGGAGGACTAGGAATCAATATTTTTGACATGAACACCAAGCGATTATGCTGCCAGCCAAGAATGAGATCCTCTGCCATTGATAAAAACCAAATGCTAGAAATGTCACAGAATTATTAAATTCAGTAACCAGATACTTCTTTACCCTCTGCTTTAGGCAAGATTTTATTAACATAATTAGTGGCCAATCACAAAGTAAACATTTTTATTTATATTTAAATATTCTCACTGTCTCTCTGTTTAGGCATGGTATCTTACCTCTTTGAGAGTCAAAATTGAGATTAGAATAGTGACCCTTCAGGATTTTTGTCAAAATTGCATTTGAATCTTGATATATTTATTGGACTAAATCATTATAGCAGGCATTTACCAAGTACCAAATAGTGTATTTTGTTTAGGTCTGGATAGTAATTTTTATTATTATACTTTTATTAAATACAAATAGTGAACATAAATAAATAATAACTATAAGTAAATAGTAAATGTATAATATGAAATAGTAAATATGTAATATGATTATAATAGTACTAAATGTATAAATAAAACTAAATGTATAAATACAATGAAATGTTAAATAAAACAAAATGTATACTACTACTAACATAAAAAGTTATCAGACCCTATAAGTGTTCCCATTCACCACTCAGCTCTTTTTGTTTTGTTTTTTAATACATTTTTATTGATTTTTAGAGGGAAAGGGAGGGGGAGAGAGAGAGAGAGAGAGAGAGAGAGAGAGAGAGAGAGAGAGAGAGGAGAAAGAAACATCCATGGGTTTCTGGACATGTGCTCTGATCCGGAATCAAACCAGTGAATATGAGATAAGCCCAACCAACTGAGCACAGTAGCTAGGGCTAGCTGTTGTTTTAAGAGCTTCCCAATCTTATACATTTACTTATCAAGACAAATAATATGACAAAAATGAAGAGCATTTTGATGAAGTTTTTAAAGAAATGATTTATCCAGCTATCCTTTCTGAAAGGATTTCAAAATATATAGTTGATTTCGAATCTATTTTAAGAATTAAGGGTCTTTAAGCTATTTGCATATTATATTTATAAAACAGTGCTTTTGAATAATGCCATTCTGGTATAGTCGATTATTTTTATGAGAAATTTGAAGAATATTTCAATCCATTTTTACCCTATTTTATTACTTTATAGTCATTACTTATTAATTATAATAATCTTAATTCAATATTGAAATAACTGAAGATAATGCTATATTCCTTAAGTAATTTAAAAATAGTTCATGGTGCCTGGCTGGTGTTGCTCAGTAGTTGAGTATCGACCTATGAGCCAGGAGGTCATTGGTTCCAATCCTGTCAGGGCACATATCCCAGTTGTGGGCTCATCCCCAGTAGGGGGTGTGCAGGAAGCAGCCAATCAATGATCCTCTCTCATCACTGATGTTTCTATCTCCAGGCCTCTAATATATATATATATTATAAAATAGTCCTTGGTATTAAGGTAAGCTAATTCTCTGCTAAGAATGTGCAGGTTTTGCCCTAGCTAGTTTGGCTCAGTGGATACAGTGTAGGCCTGTGAAGGACTGAAGGGTCCTGGGTTGATTCTAGTCAAGGGCATGTACCCGGGTTGCAGGCTCCTCCCTGGCCCAGGGATGTTTCTCTCTATCTTTCTCTCTTCCACTCTCTCTAAAAATCAATGGAAAAATATCCTCAGGTGAGGATTTAAAACAAAACCAAAACAAAAAAAGAATGTGCAGACTTTAGCACTACCCTTTCACTATTGTGTGTCCTTGGGGTAATCCCATTATAAATTTGAGCTGCATTTTATTTATCTTTAAAATAAGAATAATTATGCCTTCACTTTGACTTATGAGCATGTCACAAGAATTAATTACATCTTTAAAATATATAGAGTTCTAACTACCTTACTAGTAAATATAACAAATATCAAACATATTATTACCATAACATTAATAAGAGATCTTCTCTTTCTTTATGGCTTGCCAGAAGGCACCAGGTTTGTAGTTTGCATTCTTAATAAAATCTATTTTATTGAACTTTAAGATATTTTATTTTTGATCATGGATTTTTTTATATTTCTAAGGAATACTTTTATAAAAGAAAGTCACAATTTGGAGTTAGCTACAACTACTACTCTTGCTAAATAACACAGCTTTCAAAAACAAAGATTGTGAGATTTGGAGGGAATCTAAAACATTCGTCCAACTTCCCCCTCAGGGCAGGTATCATCTCTATAACTTTCTTGATACATTGACTTCTAACCCAAACTTGACCTTTTCCCGCGGCCTACTTTCACAGATCAAAAGGAGGGAAAACATAAATAAATGCATTTGTAATTAATAATACCATGTATAAATTTCTTATAGAGACTAAACAAATAGAATGTTATTATCAACTTTATGTCGATAATTTTGAAAACTTACATAAAATAATTAAATTAGAAATTTATGTGGGGGAAAAAAATTTACTCAAAGAGAAATGGGGAAGCCTAAGAACTTTGGTGACCAACTCAGGGCCCCTGCCTTCGTTTCCAGGAAGGACCCAAAGCGACCCCCGTCTCCCACTCTGGAACTGAGACTGGTTAATATACTAGCACTTCAGGGTTAAAGTGTTGAATTTGTTTCAGTTACACACAAAAATGAATAAAGGTAGCTGTGGTGATAAAAATATAAAATAAGTGACAACCATCTACAACATCAAGTTTAGATCAGAATAAAGCTATAAGATGATTCTAAAGGATTCTAATTCTTATTTTTTCTTAGCTAAGATTTTTAAAATTACTTTAATTTTGAGAAAATATGCCTTGAGGAATAGCTGCTATTCAGTTCTGGCTAACAGTGATGACCAATTGAGCTACTCATGTTTTAGCAAAAATCAAAAAAGAAAATTTAAAAATCAAAGCTGATTTTTAAATGTGAGCACTTTTCAGATTCTGAGAAAATAAAGTAATTCAGAGATTGGTAACTAGAGTCAATAGATTCAAAGGTTTCTATTTTAAGTGATGAGACTGTTTTTAGTTTCTGATGAAATGATGGTTATGAAATATGGCTATTTTTCTCTAAAACATGCTACCATAGGACTTAATCTCTTGGAGTGATCTGTAAACACTACATTGTTCTGATTCTATTCCTGCATCAGCACATAGTTAGTTGCATGCCCTTTAAAAAGAATTATCCTCTGTGAGTAAAGTTGCCAGATAAAATACAGCATGCCCAGTTAAATTTGAATTTCAGATACACAACAAATAATTTTTAGTATAATTAAATGTTGGGGTCCAGCCCCAGCAGGTCCAGGGGTTCCCAAAGGTGTGGACGGAGTCGGCGAAGAAGGAATGACATGGAGACAGCTTTAAGTTGATCAGCAGCCTAGTCAGGTTCTCTAGCCAGGATCTCCAGCCAGGTTCTGTGTGTTACTGTCTTGTTACATCTGTATTTATACCAGTTAATTTTAATCCTATCAATTTCTATTCCAAAGGTTAGGGCATTTCTTATCTCCACTAGAGGCCCGGTGCACAAAAATTTGT
>NW_005354385.1:16500339-16505909 GCF_000412655.1 Myotis brandtii | reverse complement strand
GCAAAGCCAGGAGCATTCATGGAAAGTGTGTTTAAATACTACAGAGTGCCCAAATGGCTTAGGGAACATGCACAGATAATTAGCTTAGAGGACTGCTTATAGAGGTCATGAGGCCAGGAAAAAATGCATGCAGAAGGAATTTATTCTTAGTACATTTTTCTTAGAAATATAGAAAGCACATCTTGGTATCATTGAGACCACTGCGAACCAAGACCTTGGGATGTTAGTCACTGCTCTGGATCCTATCAGTGGATTGATTTTCTCAAGTCAGTTAACCTCTCTGAGCCTCAGCCTTCCCACCTGTAAAATGAGAGATAATGACTGCTTCCAAGGGTTGCTATGAAGAAAAAGCTGGTGCACATAAAAAATACCTGAATGATTAGGAAAACCCTGGGCAGATGGAGAGATTATAAAATGTGCTGTAAGTGACTGTGAGCATTTCTTGTTCTTCATTCTGATATATGTCAAGTCTCTTTTGATGACAGTAAAATGTTTATCTTGACTTATTTTGCTCTAAAATGTTATAGATACATTTAAAATTTATTTTTTATTGAATTTATTGGGGTGACATTGGTTCACAAAACCATACAGGTTCCAAGTGTACAACTCAACAAAACAGCCTCTGAACACTGCATTGTGCACTCATTGCCCAAAGCAAAGTCTTTTTCTGTCCCTATTTATTTTATCCCCTTTTTGCCCATCTCCACCTACCCCACCCCCTTTCACTCTGGCTGTCACTGCACAGTTGTCTGTGTCTCTGTGTGGGGTGTGTGTGTGTGTGTGTGTGTGTGTGTGTGTGTGTGTATGTATGTTTTGCATTCCTCAGCTTCCAGCCTGGAAGGACACAACAGCTGATGTCCATATTATGCTTACAGGCTCACACAGGGCCAAGATGAACATTAAAGACCCTTTGTGGGCTAAATCCTATTAGACAGCTTCTTCACTGCCTTTTATGTGTTGTTGGGGTCCAACCCCAGCAGGTCCAGGGGTCCCCAAAGGTGTGGACGGAGTCGGCGAAGAAGGAATGACACGGAGACAGCCTTCAGTTGATCAGCAGCCTAGTCAGGACCTCTAGCCAGGATCTCCAGCCAAAGTTCTGGTCGGAGTTCTGGTTAGGAACTGATCAGGATCTGATGTTTATTGTCTTGTTACATCTGTATTTATACCAGTTGATTTTAATCCTGTCAATTTCTATTACAAAGGTTAGGGCGTTTCTTATCTCCATTCCAGGGAGTAAAGATTATGTAGCTTAAGCGTGATTGTTTGTAGTTAAAGTGATTAACTACCCGCCTGGCACTTAGTTAAGGGGTTGTATCCCCTCCCTAACCTCAGGGAAAAATCCCTACCTGGGGAAACAACCTTTCTCGGAGAGGTGACCTTGGTTAAAACACATGGCGCTTAAGGAGAGCAAACATATTAAGAACAATATGCTATATATGCCAGGTCCCTTGAAACATATGCTGTGCAGATGTTTCTTTCCTGCAGCGACTGTGTCAAGCAGCAAGGATGGACCGGCTTCCGGCAAATTCCCCCTTTTTTATTTTTTAAATGATAGTGCATGCAAATCAGTGGCCACCTCTCAGATTGGGCTGTTTAAGACTCGGAAGAAGACTGGCAAGGAATGACAATAAGCATAGCTATAAACATAGTGGATGGAGTGCACAAGGAGCCTTGTTCCTGTAGAAGGTTGCTGGCCTCTTCAGTCAAGGGATTTCAGCTGTCCTCAAGTCGGTGGTTTGGTTGTCCTTGTTGATCTGGCTAGCGGGCGGCGTCATTGGCGACGGGCTTCCAGAAGCAGAAGCGTCAGCGAGTTGAAGGGCTGCATCAAAGGGCCCATCAGGGCAGGGCCATGCTTGATGGTGGTGTCGGTGTCCGGGGAGGAGTCAGCTGTGCCCTGTGTCGGCCAATATGGATGATACCGGGGAGGAGGAGGAGGAGGCGGAGATGGAGGGTAGTAGAGAGAAAAAGAAGAGAAAGCAAAAGAACTACAAGGCATGGAAGTGTTTAGAAAAAAGAGGGAGAAGAAAGGGAAGAAGGCAGCATCCTGACACAGCCCTTTCCTTCAGCTGCCCCTTTCCCTGTGGTCCAAGGTAGAAATGGGAAACAAGTCCTGTTGCAGTGAGAGGGCAGCTGCTGTCAGCCAGTCTCTGTCTTTACCTGGGTCCCGATCTGAACTGGGCGTGGGAAGCGAAGCAGCCATGGGGGCAATTAAACATTACATGGTACATACCTATGCCAAAAAGGTATTCATTGTTTATCTGAGATTCAAATTTAACTGGGTATGATGTAGTTTTATTTACTAAATCTGACAATCCTATTTATACGTCTCAGTTTTCTAATACATGGAATGGATAATTTGAACAGACAACCTCCAAAGTGTTTCTCAGAGATAACATTGTATAATATGTATCTGTTATAGTTAGAATTTTTTTTAATAGAGTACAATTGTTATTCGTATTCATAATTCAAACCTTGCACCATAGAATATTATACTAATTTATCACCTTCTTACTGATGATGAAACTAAAAATTACAAAATTATTTTCCAAATTTTCCTTCAAATATAGGATTATAATTTCCCACAAATAAAACTATGATCATTGTAAAATGACTCACTTCACTGAATTGATTTGACTTTGAAAGACATGTTGATGCTGGAATAACTAGGCAATTTATTGTTTTTTGCTAGACTCCTATAGCCAACTTCAAATGAAACACGTAATTCACTAATGGAAGAATTGTATTCTGAAACTACCATTAACATGTTCAACCAACTTCTTAAATTCTTCAACTCCCTGTAACATTGTTTAAAAAGGTGAGATCTTTCAGAAAAATTGGAAGGAAACTCTTGGGTGTTGAAATAGTGTTAGCAATAGCTCAGCCAGTTCTATAGCATTGAGATTGCAAAATTTATAACCTGCTTAAGAATCATGCCTGGAGCTATGAGGCAATACTTAATCCAAATCAAAATATATTGAGAGGAAAGTAGCCTTATGCTTGCCAGATGGAAAACCATGTTTTAGAACATTACAAATAAAGGGTCACTGATTGTCATAAATAGTGCTTATGGAGTTGGGGAATTCAGAGGTTAAAACTGATATGGTTGTGCTGTAGTCCCCCCTTATCCATAGGGAATACATTTCACAATTCCCAGCGAATGCCTGAAACTGAAGATAGAACCAAACTCTATATAGACTATTTTTTCTTACCTTTTCACTTAAAGGAAACACTTTACTGGTTTTCTTTGGCATATACGAATTGCCAGCATCACTTCTCTTTTATAGAATTTGAAGATACTTTTCTCTTATGCTTTGGGGCCATTATTCAGTAAAACAAGGGTTACTTGAACACAACCACTGCCATACTCTGACCGAGATGGCTACAGCATGACCACAGGATGGGGAGCTTATACAGCGTGGAGACACTGGTCAAGGGGATGATTCATGTCCGAGTGGGATAGAGCTGGATTCTGGAGATTTCATCACACTATTCATAATATAGTTAATTTAAAGCTTGTTGTTTATTCTAGAATTTTTCCATTTAACATTTCCTGGTTGTCATTGGCCATGGGAAACTGGAACCACAAAGCACAACCTCGGATAAGGGGGGAATACTGTGTTCATGAGCTAGGCTAAGCAATGATGGGCAACAGCCACTTCAGTATTTTAGCGGCTTAACCCAACACAAGTTTATTTCTTGCTTATGCAGATTCTGTTGTAGGTCCTGGGACTCTCCTGGGCAGTTGCGCAGGGTAATAATTTAGCATTCCGGGATCCTTCAGTTCTATGCCGCCTCCTTCTTAAGATGCACTTCCATGATTGCTGCAGCCAGGGAAAAGAGCATAGAGTCAAGCACTGACCCTTAAGTGATTCCACCAGGACATGAAACATTTCATGTCTGCTCACATTATCTACAAAAACAAGTTACACTGCTAAAGCTAATTTCAGTGGGGTGAGGAGTGTAAACCTCCCCTATCCATAAAACCAGAAAGAGGACAGGAAAAATTGGAGAGCACTGAAAATGCCTTCAGTAGTATGAAATGTTAGGAAAGTGTATTATGTTTCAGATTAAATTAATACAGTCAACAATACTACTGGCATGTCATAAATCAAGGTTGAAACCAATTAAAGTTTAATCTTGATCTTGTGATTGAAAGTTACAGACTTTAAGTAGTTTCACTGTTACTCAATGTTTGCATTATTTTCTGTGCAAGCAACTAGTCATTTAGAGTCATAAATGATTCATGAAATTGTTTAACCTGAGTTGGTTTGGAAGACTAAAAGCCACGTACATTGAAATGAACTGATTTGATCAATATTAGGTAAAATATTAAAACACAACTTTTTCCCCCCTATGGTTCTAATATTGTAATCTAAACAAACCACATTTTATGTAAAGATACACTGAAAGGAATATATTCTGCATAGGAAGGAATAATTACTGACTGACTATAATAGACAAATGGCATATTACTTGGTATTTAATATGTTACTTAGTTTCAGCCATTTTTTTGTTGCTACAATAATGAATAACTAAAGGAGCATTTAGTCCAGCATTGATTTTAAATATTAATTTAATTTTTCCCACCTACCAAATGTTATCCCGGGGTTAAATGGCTAACACAGATTTGTTACTTGATGCTAATACCACATTAGAGGCCTCTTATAGGATACTCTTTCACCTAACCTCTCTACAGCAATTTGTTTAAATGTTTATTTTTAAACTGTAGTTTAAAGTTAATTCCTTAGTTAATTTCACGTTATTTTTTTGAAAGCAAGTTTTTGGACCCATCAAAAATGGCTTGCACAATGCAACAATGGACACTTACGATCATATAAAGATATGCGAATGTACCTGTTTGTCAGGTGTAAAGAGTCATCTAAAGAGCATTCACGTGGGAACTAAACCTTACAAACAAGCACGCAGCCGCATCTGTGGTCCCTTTATTCCGCTTTTCCAAGAGGTGAATAAGATCTATCATTTGATTCTTAATTTATAGATTGTCTTCAGACATATTATTGTCCAGTCCTCATGCCACAGCAGTTACAGGCGAAAAGAAAGTAAGAAAGAAAGATGCCCCTGAAGATAGGGCAAGCTTAATCCTGCCACCATTAGATAGGTCACAGTGTCACAGGTATGCTTTCAACAGGATAGCAATCTTAGAGGTCAGGTTGAAAAACAACAAAAATAACACCCTGGACGTGGAAGATCAGACCTCAGGGAGGGCCAGCTGCAGGCCCTGTGCTGTGTGTTTACGAATCTCCGCAGTCGCCGGGATCCTCCCCTGGGGTCCTCACCGGGCAGGTCCGGTCCCTGCCGCCCTACCTGTCCGCCCAGGGCGCGCCGAGTTTTCCCAGGCGACGCCCTAGCGGTGGGAATGGGAACACCCCGCTTGGGAGCTTCCTTTCCACTCGCCTTTCCCAGCTGGACCCCAAAGCCCCCAGAGCCCCGGGAGAAGGAAGTTCCAACTCTGTCCCGGTCCATCCCCGCCCCGTTTCTCGCTCCGGCTCGCTGCCTCTCTCGCTCCGATGCCTGGGAGCCGCCGCCACTTCTGGGTGGCCGTCCGGCGG
>NW_005354385.1:16479451-16499394 GCF_000412655.1 Myotis brandtii | reverse complement strand
CCAACACGCACGCGGCCGGGGAGGCTGCTTCCTCCGGCCTCCTCGGAGGCCGCCCGGGGTGGGGGCCCTGCTAGTTTTTCATGGCTTTTCTCCCGGGGCTGCTCGGGGCTGCTGAAGAGCAGCTGGATGCCAGGGACGGGGCGAGGAGTCCGGGAGCAGAAATGGTAACAAAGGGCCCCTTGTTGGGGCTCTGGGAGGGCGGCGGGCGATACCTGTAACTGAGCTCCTTCCTGGGAAGGAGGAAAAAGTTTCCTTGGACCAGAGCGGAGGCCCAGGCAGGTGAGCCATGTCAAGGTGACTAAGGAGGGGGCTCTCTGCGAGCGGTTGGAGGGCCCCCGGATGGTGTGCCAGCTGTCAGCCCGCTTGACAGTTCCGGGACCGGGCGGGGTGCGCGCCTCTGATTGGGGGTGTGTGTGCCTGTGACCAATTACTGGTGCCAAAGCCTAGCGCGGAGTCAGACTGCAAACAACCATACTTTTCTTCGTATCTTCACGTGTTTGAGGAGAGATTGGAGGTGAAGGGGCTGTCACATGGTGAGTTAATGTTAAATGAAGCATGCCTTCCTGCCAGATATGCTAATATCACCTTGCTAAGCGTTTGGGTAAACAGTAATGAGAACAGGTAGTTCCGCAAGGGATTGGGGGGACCTGAAAAAAACCTTCGACTTGGTAAGCAGTGAAGGCTTACCGCGGGTGCTCCTCGAGCTTCTGAAGTGGGACACCCCTCTGGTGCGGTGTAACTTTTTCCCACAAGTGTTCCCCCAACTCAGATTCTTTTCTGATACTCTGAACGCAGAAATGCCCTAAAAAGAATAGAAACATCCCAGGAAAGAAACATGAAAGGAAAAATCGACTTTGTAACCTGTGAAAGAGTGTGCAATTTTCCTGATTTAAGAGCAGAGAAGTCATTTTTTCCCTGGGGCATGACAGACGTTTCCGCAGAAGCAAGTCACAGCATGTTTATTCATCAGAGACCATGCGAGCATTGGCAGTTGTCTAGAGGAAACATGGGAAAGTCTCAAAGCAACATGACTAATAGAAGAGATATTTAGCATAATGCTTACGTAGTGCATGAATTAATTCTTTCATTTTGTTCCAAAGACTTATCTTCTTCCCTTTGCAAGTAGCCGTACTACTGTTGACTTCCATTTCTATTCTTTCACCATTTTTTTCTCTGTTGTTTAGATATTATCATGTATTCGTCCACATATTCTCACATTAGGATCTATGGGTAAAGAAATACATTGATAGAAAGATATTAATAATCATAGCATGAGCCTCTCAATGGAGCTGCAGAGTTATATAAATTGAAGGTGACACATATTTCAGGAATACTGAGATGTAGTAAGGAACCATAAAATAAGATATCATTAAATTGGTGGATTTGAAAATGGATAGGTTAAAGTACTGAAAAAAGAACCCAGCATATGCGCTTACACAAAATATACTTATGGGTGTTCAGAAATCAATTAATACTTTTGAGTAAAATAGATGAGATCGGATGGCTCTGAGATGAAGGAATGGTAAGAATTTTCTAGTGATAAGCATGGGTATAGTTAAGATACTTAAGATTTTACTTTTGAGAATTTAAAGGTTTAATTAATAAGTTCTTTGTTTAGAAGAATATACAAAACTTTTATCTAATTTCTCAAATATGAAGAAAACACTTTCAAGGAATTTTGCCCTCTCCTAATTTAAAGAGCGACATCTGGAATAATGCTTCAATATATCTAAAAGCACCCCACTGTATCATTTTATCTTACATTATTCTATTCAGAAAAGTTATCAGTATCTGAAAAGTATTAACAAAAAATGACTTCTCTATTTTGTCTTCTTTTACTTATCTATCTTGTCCCTTGGCATATCCCAAGTGCCTATTATATGGTATTTATTGAATATTCAGCATTCAGTATTGCTTTTGTTGTTTTCTTAAAAACCCAAGACATTTAAAAGGTTTTAACTGTGAAAAATAATATCCTAGGTATAGGTATTTTGGAAGTGGCAGGGAGCAAGCTCAGTCAATATGTTATAATAAATCATTAGGTTTGAGAAGTAAATTCCTTGCTATAAAACTACTTAAATCATGACTCATTACTCTAATAGCCTACAAGGACTAGTGCTAGTTTAATCCTTAATCTTGTATATTACTGCTTTATAGAATTTCTCTGTAATTTTCCATGCCTTACATTGTTGTAACAGGTCATTTTAAAGAAATTTAATGCAACTCTATATTTTATAAATGACAATCTGAAGCCCAGAGACACTGAGTGACTTTGCAAAAGTCTCCTAGCAAATTAGTGGCAATACCAAGGAAAACAGGACTAGTTGCCTAGTTCATTGCATTAATTGCTATTAATCTTTTTCTAAACACAATATTATACATTTAAAGTTCAAAGAGTCATCTTGGGTACCTTAGCTTTAGAGCTACTAGTGCTTGTGTTTTTTACTTGCCCGTGTAGATATGCTTAAAAATAATAAAATAAACCTCTTTGAAATTTAAATGTCAACATACAGTTGACCTTGCTTTGAGGAACCTTAATGTGTCTTTTTGTTTGTTTGTTTTTTAATACCCGAGAAGTGAGGATATTTTTTCCAATGATTTTAGAGAGAGTGGAATGGAGCGGGTAGAGGGATAAAGAGAGAGGAGCGAGAGAAAAACAATCTATGTGACTGGGACATACCAATTGGTTGCCTCCACAGAAGCCTGGACCAAGGTCAGGGATTGGACCTGCAACCCAGGTAAGTGCCCTTGACCAGAAATTGACCCTCCAGTGCACAGTTGCACAGACTGATGCTCTAACCATTGAGCACCATCAGCCAGGGCAAGGGACCTTAATGTTTTGATTCTGAAACAAATTTTCAAGAATGGTCAGTGAGAAAAAAAAGTGTACTACTTTATAATTTTTCAGCTTTGGACTTAGGGAGTTAATTGAAGGTGGTGGATATAAACATTAAGGAGTGATTTAGCAGCAGCTGCTTTCTTTAGCTTTTATGTGGATACTAGAGGCCTGTTGCATGAAATTCGTTCATGGGGAGGTGGTTTACCCCTCAGCCCAGTCTGCATCCTCTCCAATCTGGGACCCCTTGGCGGATGTCTGACTGCCTGTTTAGGCCCGATCCCCTGGGTTGGGCCTAAACCGGCAGTCGGACATCCCTCTCACAATCCTGGACCACTGGCTCCTAATCACTCACCTGTCTGCCTGCCTGATCGCCCCTCACTGCCTCTGCATGCTGGCCTGGTTGCCCCTAACTGCCCCCCGCTGCCAGCCAGGTTGCCCCCAACTGCCCCCCTCTTCCAGCCTGGTTGCCCTCAACTGCCCCTCCCGCCAGCCTGGTCGCCCCTCACAGCCTTTCCACCGTCCTGGTCGCCCCATGCAGCCTGCTGTGCAGTTGTTTGGTTGTCCCTCACTAACCCCTCCTGCCAGCCTGGTTGCCCCATGCAGCCTGCTTGTTCAGGTTGCCCCTCACTAACACCCCTGCCGGCCTGGTCACCCCACACAGCCTGCTTGTTCAGTCATTTAGTAGTCCCTCACTAACCCCCCTGCCGGCCTGGTCGTAGGCAGCCATCTTGTGAGGGTGTGAGGGTTAATTTGCATGTACCTCTTTATTATATAGGATATTACTGGTTCTAAAATTCACTGATTATGTAAACTGAGTTCTTGGTAGCTAACATTTATTGACTACTTAGAAGTTGAATGCCTTAGCTGAGGTTTCAACATGAGAATTACCTGAGGACCTTTAATACTAATAACCATACTCTCACAATCCTATCTATTCTGATTTTGGCTCGGCTGGGACAAGGGCATGGAGAGGTTTTAAATGCTGCTCAGGTGATTCTAATATGCAACAACATCTGAGGATCTTTGGTGAAGTAGATATCAACAGGCATGATGGAGATGAAGCTATACTAGTTAAAGGGAATGGAGACTGCTGGTTATCATTTTTGGGGAACTCAAGATCACAAATTTCAGCTTTATTTTGCCTTTCAGCTTCAAAATTAAAGCTGCATTTAGGTGCTTTATAGTATTGTTTTTAAAAAATTTGCTACTCTGTTTTGAGGAAGTATATTAACTCCATGTTTCAATTGTGGAAACTGAGGCCCAAATTGCTTAAGATACTCAAGGCCACACAACTCTAAGGGATGAAAGAGTAATAGAAACAATGTCTGATCCCCAAGCTTATGCTCTTCATTACTAGGCCTGTTGTCACCCAGTATTTTTGCTACCATGGATTATACTGAATGGCTAAAGAATATTTGTATTGCCTGGCCAGTGTTGCTTAGTGGTTGAGCGACAACCTATGAACCAGCAGGTGACGATTCAATTCCTGGTCAGAGCACATGCCCAGGTTTCCAGCTTGATCCTCAGTAGGAGGCATGCAGGAGGCAGCCCATCAATGATCCTCTCTTATTATTATTGTTTCTATCTCTCTCTCTTCCTCTCTAAAGTAAATAAAAATAGCCCTAGCCTGTTTGGCTCAGTGCATATTGTAGGCCTGTGGACCAAATGGTCACGGGTTCCATTCTGGTCAAAGGCACATACCTTGGTTGCAAGCTCTCCCCGGCCTGCAGGAGGCAACCAATCAATGTGTTTCTCTCACATCGATGTTTCTCTTTGTCTTTCCCTCTCTCTTCCACTCTCCCTAAAAAAAAAAAAGTCAATGGTAAAATATCTTAGGGTGATGATTAACAAAAATAAAATAAAATAAAATAAAATAAAATAAATAAAAAAATATTTTTAAGAAAGAATATTTTAACGTAAAGTGGTTTTATGAATGCCTTGTCTTAATTTCTTTAAATCATGTTTATATTTTATTATTTAAAAACTCCCAAAAATTCTAATGCAAAAAGAAATCCAGTGCTCAGCATTTAAAAAGAACTTAAATATTTGGCTTATGTCTTCAGAATCATGTTTAACATTTTCGTGTGCTTGGGAATGATTTAATTTAACTCAGTAAATTGACAGTCTTCTTTTCTCATATGACAATCTGTACATATTTTTGCCACAAGGCAACTACTAAAGTCATTTACAGTGTAATTTCAAAAGTAGGATTTTTGATTGGCAAATAAGAAAAGTGAAAATGTTTATTAAGACAATGCTAGACTTTTTCTTTAAAGTCTAATTTCCTCTGAATGTGTTAGAGGGTAATTGAATAACATTATGACCTTACTTTATTATTGAAATGCCAGGTTTATTTATATAATAATAAGTGACAAGCTTCATGTTTTTGAGACTACTGCTTTTATTTAATTAATTAGTCATAACTTGTGAGCCCTTATTTTATGTAAAACATGTTTTTCTAGGTACTAGTAGATTGATTTCTGATATTGAGGGCTATACTAAAATTTTTTGTAAATGCAGAGGGAAAGAAAGGAACATAATATATGTATAGAAACGGTACTTTGATGCTAACTTTAAAACATTATATTTAGAATGTAATAGGCTAAATTGCTGGTCAGCAAACTATAGCCCAGAAAATTGTGTCAAAATGGGTCCTCTATATGTATTTTTTTTCTTTTTTCAAATATTTTTTAAATGTGGTCAAATACATATTACATAAAATTTACTATCTTAACCATTTTTAAATCTACAGTACAGTGGTATTAAGTACAGTCATATTATTGTGAAATCATCACCATCATTTATCTTCATAACTCTTTTCATCTTGTGAAACTAAAACTCTATATCTATTAAACAAAACTCCCATTTTCCTCTTCCCCCAACCCTGGAAATCATCATTCTAACTTTCTGTTACTATGAATTTGACCACGCTAGGTACCTCATATAAATGGAATAAAAAAGATTTTGTCTTTTTTGTGACTGACTTATTTCACTTAGCATTTTGTCCTCAAGATGCATCCATGTTGTTGTATCGTATATCAAAATTTCCTTTCTTGTTAAGGCTGAATAATTATATCCCATTGCATGTACATATCACATTTTTGCTTATCCATTCATCTGTCATTGGGCACTTGGGTTGCTTCCATATTTTGGCTATTATGAATAATGCTGCTGGGAACATGGCTGTACAAATATCTCTTTGAGAACTTGCTTTTAATTATTTTGGGTATATATCCAGAAGTAGAATTCCTGGATCATCTGCTCATTCCATTTTTAATTTTTTGAGGCCCACCATACTGTTTTCCATGTAGCTGTAGCATTTTTATAATCCCAACAACAGTCACAAGGGTTTCAGTTTTTCTACATCCTCGCCAACCCACATCATTATCTGTTTGTTTGTTTTTTGTTTTTGTTTTTTTTATAGTGGCCATCCTAATAAGTGTGAATGTAGTTTTGATTTGCATTTCCCAAATGATTAGTGATGTTGAGCATCATTTCATGCTTTTGTCTATTCATATATCTTCTTTTAAGTAATGTTTATTTAAGTCCTTTGCCTATTAATCTGTTGTTTGCTTTTTTGGTTTTTGAGTTTCAGAAATACTTATATATTCTGGATATTAATCTCTAATCCTCTACCTGTTTTGTAAATAGTTTTATTGGCATTCAGCCATACCTGCTCATTTGCATATTGTGTATGCCAGCTTTTACATTATAATTGAATAGTCTATACAAAGAATATATAGCCTGCAAAGCTAAAAATATTTGTCTTCTGCCCATATACAGAAGAAGTTATTGACTCCCAGGTCTAACTAATGAAATTGGCAAATGAAATAGTGATTATTTAATTTAAAATTTATTTACAGGGGAGACCTCTAAATATTGAACTTAAAATAAATTGGAACAAAATGATTTATAATCTGTTTGTGTAAAGCAATATATATCTTATAGTAAGAGATTTTGCAGAATTATGATTAGTAATTGATACATGTTGTGTGGTGTTTTTTGTAATTGAAAATTTAGGCTTGGCTCCTTGGCAAGCATTGTGGAATTTTAACATTTATAAGATATTGGAATATATTGTAAAGAGAAGATCTAAACTTCTGTGCTAGAGACACTGTCATGAAAAATGACTGATATGTGGTTAAGATGTTTAGAAACAGATGTGCTTAGGAGCTAGACCAAAGGTAGAAGGAGTTCTATATAAATTTTGAGTCCATATTTATTTTATGTATTAAGGCAAATGGTCTTTATAATTTTCAGCAAGTGTTTTTGTTATTGTTAAAGATATATCTTTATCTTTAAGCTTTTAATGTTCTAACATTAGTATGATGGTTGTTGCAAGACTTTTTTTTATTTTTTTAAATTTGCTAATTTTCCCCCCCATCTGTTACAGTAAAAACAAACTCAAAGTATGGGAGAAAGAAGTTTCCCATGACTATTTATAAAGGACCAAATATCTTCGGCTTTGCATACAAACTTCATAGCTGAGGAATGAATTCCTTGGAAAAGGCTCTCAAAGACCGACTAGTTTTTAGAAAATGCTAGAGTGAACTTGGGTTTATTATCATATAGCTTAAGTTCACAATACTGTTTATAAATTTAAATTAGTTAAAATTATTTATTGACTTTATCAGTAGATATAGAATTGAATTGTAGAGTGGTTTGACAAAGAAAGTGCTTTCATTGGGATAGTCAGAGATCAATATTAAGACACCAAAGAAGGCAAAGGCAGGAAAAATCGTTCCAGTTCAACTCAGAAATCTAATAACTTATTACTATTTGAAACTTTTAACACATTTTGAATATTTATAAATATTTACAAAGTTCAGAATTTTCAGGTTTCATAAGCAATACATGAAGTTATTTGAGTTTCCAACACATGTAATGGGCAATATCCTGACTACATCTGTGTCTTTTCATGCTATATAGCTCAGGGATATAACTCAGAGGCAGGCTTCAGGAATTTTATTGCGAAGAAAGCACAGCACACCACAGAATCGGGTCAGTTTCTTAACTGCCTGCTCTCTAGAAAATAATAATAATAATAATGTAGCCCCATTAAGGCTTTCAGGTTTGTGGTGTGAGATGAGGACATGCTAGGTGAATAGGGAGAAGAATTTTCTCTGAATCCCTCATTTGAATTTTTTTAATTCTTGTTCCCGTCCTATTGGGACCACCTGCTCCATTGAAATCAGAGCTTTAGAAATTATATAAACAATTAGTAAAAAAAATATGAGAAATATGTGTTAATAGGACAGAGATTTTTCATTGTAATTGCCTCAGACTTGTAGAAAATTACCTTGGGCAGAATTAAGAGTGAAAATGCCAAAACTTGTAGGACTTGATTTTTGAAAATAATCAAAGAGGTTTGGAGGTAAACCTCTGAAATGAGGTTGGAAAAGATCCTGAGTTATAGTAGTTTGGGTTGAAAATATGGTTATGCCATAAATCAATGATTCTGATTTTCTGTATTTATTAAAATTAAATACACTGTTTCAAACTAACATCTATCCTTCTCAAACTGTTCCAAAACAATTTAAGAGGGGGGAAGACTCCCAGGCTCATTTAATAAGGCCAGCATTATCCTAATTTCAAAACCAGATAAAGACATTAAAAAGAAAGAAAATTATAGGCCAATATCCTTGATGAATATAGATATTAAAATCCTCAGCAAAATATTAGCAAACTGGATCCAGCAATATTAAAAAGCTCATACACCATAATCAAGTGGGATTTATTCTGGGGATGTAAGGTTGGTACAATATCTGCAAATCAATAAATATTATACACCACATAAACAAAATGAAAGATAAAAAACACATGATCATATCAAAAGATGTAGAAAAAGCATTTGATAAAATCCAGCACTATTTTTGATAGAAACTCTCAGCAAAGTGGGAATAGAGGGAATGTCCCTGAATGTAATAAAGGCCATATATGACAGATCCACAGCCAACATCATTCTCAATGGGCAAAAACTAAAAGTGCATGGATGGACCTGGAGACCATTATGCTAAGTGAAATAAACCAGTCAAAGAAAGACAAGTACCATATGATTTCACTTATATGTGGAATCTAATAAACAAAATCAACTGACAAACAGAATAAAACAGACTCAAAGATACAGAGAACAGACCGACAGCTATCAGAGGGTAGGGGGACTGGGTGAGAAAGGTGAAGAAAAGGCGGGATTAAGAAAAAAAAAAAAAGAAGCAAAACTTGGCAGACATAGACAACAGTATGGTGATTACCAGAGGGAAAGGGGTGGTAGCAGGAGGTAGAAGAGGGTAAAGGCGGTGAAATGGTGATGGAAGGAGACTTGACTTGGGGTGGTGAACACACAATACTATCCACAGGTGATGTATTATAGAATTGTTCTCTGGAAATGTATATAATTTTATTAACCAATGCATGCCAATAAATTCGATAAAAATAAATAAATATTTAGTTTTCACTTTATAGCCTGACATTACAGCTTCTATACTTATACCACGTTATATATGTACAAAAGTAGAATTAAGATAGTCAAACCTAAGTGGGACATTTATCACCAGTCGTTGAGAATTTTCATCTCTCTAACCTGCAACACATGCTATTATTTCTGGAGAAATGGAAGTAAGGAAGTATTAGTTGAACCCAAGGGGAGTTGTGTGACAGGAGCCAGCTGCTAACAGTCGTGTATCAGTTCAGATGTGCTGGAAAATCAGGAAATTGAGTTGCTAAATCTGAAAATGGCTACCACCATGCCACTCAGATCTGATGGATATGCCTTAGTTGACTTCATTAAGTCAACAGTAGTCAAGATAATTATACGAGCCATTGAATATATCTTCTCCTTTGTGCTAAAGTGGATGCAAGTTATTTACAAAGTGTCAGAGAGAGGAGCAATCCTTTGTTTCTCTTTTCTTTTATGTCTATGGCCAAGTAGCATGGCTTTAATAGAATGAAAAAGAGACAGGGACACTGTCTTAAGGATGCATCTGTATTTTGTGGTCTGAAGCAGTTCCCATTACTCTCAGGTTTTCATGATGCAGTTATTAGTTGGCAGCAAACTCCTACACAAAGTGTCGAAGGGTCATTTAAATTTTATGTAAGCGTCTTTCCAGATTATGGGAATGGTTTCTTCCCATCGTTTGTTCCTACCTAGTATATCTGTTCACAGAGGACAGCTAGATGCTTTGACTTAAAAAGTTGGGTATATTATACCCAACTGTACATAAACAATTTAATTTTTTTTGTTTTGCATATAAATACAGTAGGTGTATCTCAGTTGGGTATATAACTCTCATTTACTCCCTTTCATTGAACCTTTTGTGATCCATTTATGTTTTTACATTGCTGCTTCATGGGGGGAAAAAAATTTCATAAGTTGTGAAGGGTAGAATTTTTCTGGCATTTTTCCTTCTTTGGTTAGCCAAGTAATATGCTGTGCTAAATGGAAATGTAGAGATAATCAAATTTTTACTTGAGGATGTAGGTGAAAAAAGGAACAAGAAAATGGGCAAAATATATTCAATGAATGGAAAATGAAAAACAGAACTGTCTCTGATGGGGGGAAAGGCGGTGGTGCTAAATGCTAGGCTGTGTTGGCACTAAACTGGCAGTTTGAGGTTTGAAGGCTTTAATTTCTTATGTTCACTTGGTAACTATGGTACCTTTAGTTTGTGAAATACTTCTGTGATCTTAGGTTATTAGAAATCATTTTCTGCCAAAGACCATGTATAACCTTTTCAAAAGTACCAACTTGCTTTTTGGGGGAGGGATTCCATCCAAAATTAAATTGATAATTATGCTAAAAACAATTCTTTACAGTGGTGTTTATAGGTCACATCATTGATTCCTCATTTTTACATAGAAGTGGCACCAAATTCAAAAGAGGAAAATGACCAAATAGTGAGAGCTCTCCCCCAGCCCCTTGGTTCCTGTTACCCAGGTTTTCTCCTCAGAGACAATTGGTGTTACCAGTTCTTACAAATTCTGGGAGGTTTCTTTATACCCATGCTGTCCAAAGGTGATATAATGTGAACTGCAAATGCAATTTACAATTTTCTATGTCCTACATTAAAAAATTCAATCTAAATGATTCAGTGGTTAACGTGATTCAAGTTCTACAGAACAAGGAAGTTGTCTTTAACAAAATATTTACACTGAGTCATATTTGAAATTCAAATTCATTACATAAAATTTAAATTTAAATTCTTAGTCACATTAGCCATATCTCTGTGATGAAGAGTCTTTAGGTGGCTCTTGGCTGGCATATTGAACAGTGCATCTCCTTAAACTCAGGAGCAAATGACTGTTATATGTGTATTGCTTTTTCCTCTTTTACACACAATTAGTTCTGCTTTGTACTTTGCAGTTTTCCTTAACAATATAGCTTGATAATTATTCCCTTTCATTACATAAAGGGCTTTATTTTTCCCTTAGCTGTGCATTTTCTTTGTAGGGATGAACCATGATTTATAAAACCAGCTCCCAGTTGATGGATTCTTGGATTCATATGTTTCCCCTTCCCCACCTTTGCTCTTGCTAAGTGGTCATTTTAGCACCTTTTATGCAGTTTACAATCTACTCTGCTTATGATCTTTCTTGGTATGTTTAATTAAATTAACTAGATGGTGAACCCCTAAAAAGCAGGGGCTATATTCTTGACTACTTCTGTGTATATTGGTGGGCTTAATTTAATTTGTTGCACATACCTAGATACGTAATGATCAGTTATTGGATAGGTATTTGAATTTGTGTGAACCTGAGCAAGAGGTCAGTGTTGAGGATGGAGACCTACAAAATACTTGTCCACTGGAGTGGTTGAAGCTCAGTTATGCATAGTATTGAACTGAGTATTTTCCATTTATTTTTGCAGCCATTATACAATTAATTTGTAAGCCACCACCAAATGCACCATTAAAAGGGTTGTAGTAAATATCTCAGCACTCTATTACAAAATTTCATTCTTGGGTTGAGATTCTCTTTTAGCATTATTCCCTGCAGTGCTTTTTGTAAAAGAAATTTGCATTTCATTAGTAGTTCTGATTAATGTCATTTTCATCTAAAACTTAGAGAAAATAAAGTATTTCCCCATCATGGGCAGAATTGTTTAACAGGACATAAGTTCTATATTACTACTTACAGCCTAAATATTCCTATTTTAATAATGACAGCAGAGTAACATATATAGGATACGTTATAAGCTTTGAGAATGAAGCAATTATTCATTAACTTGTGCATAAGAATTCTCATTTGTGTCAACACCCTAAAATCTAAATTATAAAGAGTCATTTTGATCCTTCCATTGGTATAAGAAATTAGCATTTTGATGTGAACATAATGGCTGAAAAATAAGACCAAATAATAAAGGGTATTTTTTCCAAGTTCATGAAAGAAAAGATTGAGAATTTAGAAGTAATGTTAATGGAAGAGATTTAATTGTCCAATAAGCATTTTTAAAAAATCAGTATGTGTATTCCTTCTCTCCAAATTTTTTTGGGGAAGTTACACTTCAAAATGGGTACAAAATTGTAAATATGATACTAATAAAACATTTGTCTATTTTTTCCCCCCTAAGAATGTTTTTGGCAACAAGTTAGGATTTTTACATTGTCCCAAAATTCTAAGCTAGAATTCATCAGAAAAACAAACAAAGAGGGTCATTTGATGTATGGGCAGGTGACAGAGCATTCCAGCAAGCACTCTAAGCCAGCCCAACCCTCTCCATTTAACTCTGCTGTCCACCTTAGGTGAACCAGTACCCTTGGCTCTCGGGCATTTAGCAGCATTGGCTTTGGTTTCAAATAAAACTGGTCCAGCCAGAAGTCAGAACAGCACTCATCGGGCAGCTGGTGCAGAATGGATTTAGAGACAGAAAACCTGCTCTGCCCTTCGCTGGCTTAGGCACTTTCTTTCCCTCTGCGTTTCCTCTGTGGTGGAAGATGATGATTATACAGAATGAAGGTGTGGAAGTGACAACAGCACATACCAGGCGTTCAGTTTATGTTGGTTAAATTTTAAATATTATCTACTTTGTTAGAAAACAGCCTTTTGTAATGCTGGCATCATTGTTATATTAATTGGAAACCAAGGAGTGAGGGAACAGGCCCTGTTCTCATTTCTCTCCTCGGAAGTGGAAGGTGGGGTTAGTTTTCCTCATTAGTCCCTTGTGAAAGTCCCCGTGCCAGGTGCAGAGAAGTTGTTCTTGGAATGCTGAATACAAAATGGGTGCTAATCTTCATGAAAATCACATTTCTTTTTAGAGGAGAAAAATGCCCCCCTCTGAGATTGGGAATATGCTACCAAGGTGATTGTAATTCTGACTGTTTCCTCACTTCACCTTTGTGGGAATTGCCTTATCTTTTAACATTTTGCCTTTCTTCCATGTACAATGAGAGTAACTCTAACTGTATTTCTTTGATTTTGTTAGGACTGATATTCATTGATTGAAATTTTTCAATTGTAATGTCATACGCAAGAACATCATTATTCAAAAGAAGGAATGGGAATTTGAGACACTATTCTTATCTTAGGCTATTATATATTGAAGAGAACTTTTAAAAATACCATATAGATTAAAATCAGATCTTCTGCCCCGGCTGGGTGGCTCCTACACCAAAAGGTTGTGGGTTGTGGGTTTGATTCCTGGTCAGGACACATACCTAAGTTTTGGGTTTGATTCCCAGTTGGGGGCGTGTTTCTCCCTTCCTCTCTCTCTCTAACATCAATAAAAATATATCCTTGGGTGAGGATTAAAAATAAACCAGATCTTCCACCTCCCGTAAATAAGAAATTGAGGTATTGTATTTTACCATAAATGCTGTAGAATTAAGTGGCGATGTAGAAACTAATTTCTGTATTTTTGTTGTTGTTGTTAATCCTCACTCGAGAATATTTTAGAGAGTGGAAGGGAGGGGGAGAAACAAAGAAAGAGAAACATTGATGTGAGAGAGACACATCAATTGATTGCCTCCCTCATGCAACCTGACCAGGGCCCACACTCTATCTACCCATTGAGCCAAAATGGTTGGAGCCCTAATTTTTGTTATTGATAAGGGAAGAGGAAACTGTAACTCCTGACTCTATCATTAAGGGGAGGCGAGTGGGCAGCATTTGTCTTAGGTTGTGTAAGACTGTAACTCTTTGTCTGGTGGCAGCATGATGGCATTGTCTGAAAATTAATTGTACCCACCCATAACTAAAAGCCTTTATTAGAGCGATACAGTTAAATAATTTTATTTACTTATGTTTTCCTGGATTCAGTTTTTTGTAATATAGGAATATTGTCAATATTCTTGTGCTGTATGTTTTGGTGTAAAAACAGAAAGACTAATTCAAAATATCTTAACATAATTAAGATCTACTTTATAAATATATATATATATTAGAGGCCCGTGCACAAACTCATGCACGGGTGGGGTCTGGCTGGCCCACCCTGGTGGGGGCCGATCAGGCCAGGCTGGTGGGGATGGGGAGGGGCCATGGGCGGTTGGCCAGCCAGCCCCACCCCCGATCAGGATGGAGGGGACCAATCAGGGGCAGGGTTGGCCAGGGGGAGGGGCCACAGGAGGTTGGGCGGGGCTGATGGGTTCCCTAATTGGTCTGGTTGGCTGGTGCAGTGCGCATTATAGCAACTGGTTGTTCTGGTCGTTCTGTTGTTCCAGTCACTTGGCTTTTATATATATAGATATATATTGATTTCAGAGAGGAAGGGAGAGGGAGAAAAGGATAAAAACATCAGTGATGAGAGAGAATCATTGATTGGTTGCCTCCTGCACCCCCGCCACTGGGGATCAAGCTTGCAACCCAGGCATATGCCCTTGGCTGGAATCGAACCTGGGACCCTTCAGTCTACAGGCCGATGCTCTACCTGCTGAGCCAAACCAGCTAGGGCAAGATCTACTTTTTCTTAATAGTATAATGAAAAATGTCTCAGAATGATACACCTGTATACAGACAATGCCCTTGTAATATATATATTTTTTAAGCTTTGGGGTGTTTTCAGTAAATTTACTTTTAAATAATGTGTTTTACCAGATAGTATGTAAAATGATATGAGCCTTAATTGCTTCAGAGGTTGAATAAATATTTGAAAATTCATCAAATTTCCCCAAATTAAAAGGATCTGGGTCACAGTAATTTAAGAGCAATGGGTGGTGGCTTGCTTGTGTGACTGGTCATAAAACCAGTGAGCATTTATTGAATACTGACTGTTCACCAGGTACTGTGTTAAATGTGTGACCCAAGCTACCGCATTTAATAGTGAACAGCCACTCTATTAAGTAGGTGTAGTGGTTATCCAGATTGTTCAGAAGAGGAAACGGAGGCTTAGAGCATAACTTGTCCAGGGTCACGTGGCCAAGCAGTGACAGATCTGAGAATAGGACCCAGATGTCATTTGAAATCTATTTGCTTTGACCACTTTGCATCCTGCTCACCTTTCTCCCCACCCTCCCAGATCTGACAGGTGTAGCAAAGCCAGTATAATAGTAAATAATATGAGAGACATTACATAGGACTAAACATTATTCTTGCTGTTTCTATTTAAATTTTTCTAATTACAAAATTGATATGCCTATCACAAAATATTTAAAAGCAATAGGAATTATAAAGAGAAATAATCATTTTCTAGGCTATCTGGGGATAACAATTGTTGACATGATTTGCATTTTACCATTTACTAAAGTGTGTTCTGAATAAGATACAAAGTAACATATTTTCTGTAAAAATGACTTCCATGGTCAAGTAATTTTGGGGAAAGTCTGGGTTAAACAAAAATTAAGCTCTTTTCTTCTTTTAAGGTCTTCTCAGGGATTTTAATATGCTAATATGCATTTTGGACCTCCAAAATGGACATATGGAAAGTAACATTTTCCCAAATTCATTTATCTGAACAGTTCTAAAACCAATATTCTTTCAGGTATAGCTTAGGTAATACGTGGATTGAATATATCCCTTTGGATGTTTAAATAAGCATTTAGATTTTTAACTACGTATACTATTTTTATGATCCCTTTCTCCAGGATTACATTATAGGCTATTTCAGCTATTTAAAACTTATTTAAAAATGCTTTATGAAATAGTTGTATAACAAACCATATGTGTATTTGTATTTTTTTTTTTACTTGTCACTTGGTGGTTAAACATTTGGACTGTTTCCAATAAAAACATTAACCATAATAGAGTGTGAGTTTTAAGTTTAGGTGAATGTGATTCCAGAATTGAAAGACTGCAACCTCTGCAGGGGTGAGGAAACCAGCTCCAGGGTTTGTTACAGCCAGAAACTGTGAAAGCCATTACCAGTTTCAGAGAAATCTGTGTGGGATGGCTCCCTGACTTGCCATCAGCGAGAGACATGCCAAAGAAAAGGACTTTCTTAGGGGGAAATAGTAATCAGCTGTTGGAACGAGCTGAGAAGTTAGGTGTTGGTGTGTGTAATTACCTGCTGGTTTGGAAGTATATGTTTCTTCAACTGCAGCCTGTGCGGTCCCCAGGCCAGGCTCGGTCTCCTCGCTGACGCAATGGGAAGGCCTGGACCCACGGGATTTGTGATTATTAATCTTTGCTGTGATCAAGGAGAGTAGGAGCACTGGGCACCTCAGGCTCTGTTGAGGGGTGGAGAAACTGGGCTTGTGGACGGGTCTGGATTTGAGAAGGAGGAGTTTTAAACATGGATTAGTTGGGAAGGTTGGGTTTGAAGTTACTTAATAGAAAACCCATTGTAATAACAAGAAGAACAAGAAATCTTCCTGAAAGAATCAACGGTTCATTGATTTTCTTTTTTTTTTTTTTCATTCAATAGATACTTATTGAAAGATAACTATGGGTCGGGTACTGGGCTGGACACTGGCAACTAATTGTATTGAAAATATTACCATACAGTACACGGAAATTATATTCATGGAATAAAATCACTCTGGCTGGAATGAAAACATGACTCAATCTTATTAAAAATACATATCTTTGAACAACATCCAAGGCAGTGTAAACAATACTCTCTCTGTTTTAAAATAAGGACAGTCCAAATCTCTGAAATGCCAATTACTATGCAGTTTCAAATACTTTTTTTCTTGTCTTGGTTAACATTATGTCTGGTTCCTTGGATGTCTTAATGTACCTTTTCAGAATGTTTATAAGACTATAGAACGTGTAAATGTATATATGCTCTCTCCTTATCCCTGTCAAACTTTTCCTTGGGATTAGTTCTTCTCATTGGACTATGGGAAGTTGTTAGTGATGGCTTTTTTTAGCCGTAACAAAGTATCAAAACTGTCTTTCTCAGCCTGAGAGTATTTATGGCAAAACTGGAGAATGCTGCCCTCACTGGGGCAGTGGTTTGCAAGGCCTGGTGAGTTGCCAAAGGGAAAATTCCTACAGGGAATATCCAACCGCCCAGGAGGTTTGAGAGTCATTGCTATGGCAGCAAGAGGTGGTTGGCCCTGACTTCTTTCTTTGGTGCCCGGGGCTCCCAGGACTCCAGCTCCACAGGCACAGGGCAGAGCTGCCAGTTTGACATCGGGCAACAGTGGTGGTTATTCTTCATGTGACCAGGCTCTAGCAGTCACCTTTATTGTCTTAAACTTGTGACCTATCTATGAGAAGTGACAATTAAGACACACTGGGAATAGACTACGGGACATAGGCTTGTCATTTCAGGGAGACTGAGTGTTGAATTTTGGCTCAGTCATTGAACAGTTAGAAAATTTGGACAAATTATTTAAGTTGTGTACATCTGTTTATTTCTGTCCCCCACCCTCACCTCCCTGAAAATAAAGATACCCATTTCATAGGCTCATGGCTAGGATTAATTAGAAGTATTTATATGTAAAACCATGACATATTGATGAAGTAATAAAACTCATTGACTGTGATTTTAATTTCACCATTAAATGTCTGTAGCTAATTTATTAAAGTTTTTTTTTTTAACATGAGCCATATAAAAAATTCACAAGATGGTTTAAAACGCCCACTCTCTGTTTCTATTTAGTAAATTAGTAGTTGACATTTGGTTAAGGATCATTGTTTCCCAAATCTAAGTACTGTTTGATAACTCATTAGTTCATAGAATGTGGTTTACTGTAAGCAGGTTGCCTGGCCTTTTACAATCATTAGAAAGGCTCTACCTGGTAAGATGTGGAGATAATGAGCACACAATGTGTATATTGTCAACCTTTATACCTTTTCCTCTAGGAAAGAAAATAACCAACTAACCAAACATGTTCTTTCACTGACTTTACTGGTGGCAGTGGTTCCTAATGAAAAGACCGTATCTTTGAGACTATGGGACAGCCCCCTCATGTATACGAAGACTGGATTTTTATTTTATACCTTCCCTATCCACAGCTCGGGTACATCCCACTTTCAGGAAACTGCAGTAGCAGAATGCAGACTGAGGACCTCTCACTACGTGGTCT
Organism: Myotis brandtii; assembly: GCF_000412655.1. NCBI lineage: Eukaryota > Metazoa > Chordata > Mammalia > Chiroptera > Vespertilionidae > Myotis > Myotis brandtii. Next base: position 16,481,154 of record NW_005354385.1, on the reverse strand, counting down.
CCTGCTTTCCACCTCTGTAAACTTTAAATAGTCCCTTTGCATTAAAAATACTATGTAAGATGAGAACCACTTACAAATCCTTGTTGATAATGCACGTCTTGAAAGTGTTTCGGTTGAGCAGGTATGCATTTCCTTTCTGAATCCTTGATGAGGTTAGTTCTTTTGACAGCACAACTTCTCTTGGGGATGGAGCATGAGGGGACATCTGCAGGAAGGTGCTCTTTCTCATGGAGCTTGTTGGTACCACCTTCATGTCATGCCAGATTCATTTCCACATGGATACTCATCCAGTTAAAAATTGTCAGGGTCATTTCTGAAAGGAAGGCAAATTATTACTTTGGTTATAAGGCAAACAGCTGCATTATTATTTTCTCATTAAGGTATCACACCTAAGTTATAAACTATTGAAAATTGGTGAGAACCAATTTATCAAGGTCATGGATAAAGAAGGTCCAGTCATGAAGAAGGTAGCCCACTATAGTGTGTTCACATTTCAAACTGGTGTGTTTTTCTGATAAGTGCAAGTGTTGTCATTGACTAGCTGTTATTTGAATGATACGAACACATCACAAATTGTGATTTCAGAGAAGTGGCAATTTTAAAGATTGGGCAAGCATCATTGAGTTTCCTGACAGTAAAATAACACATCTTGTTCTTTGCATTAAACTGCTCTGAATAGAGAAAGAGGTTTATGAAGTTAAAAAAAGATAAATCAAGGCAAAGCAAGCTGTTCTTTGTCCCCACCCAGCCCCCTCTGAAATAACTAAACAAAAACATTTAAAAATCTTCCATTTTTTAAAGTCAAGGATGTACTCTATTTTTATTTTATCTTTTTGGTTTTTGTGTTTTGGTGTTTTGTTTTTTTTTGTCTTCAAGGATGCACTTTTAATGAGACTCAGCGAAAACCTGGCCTCTGGATAATAAACCGGAGAAACATATCAAGTTTCTAAACAATTGTTTCCTTCTCTACTTAACATTCACTTTGTGTTTGACACTTTGGCACATTGCCTGACCTTGCTGAACCTTCATTGCATTTTTCAGTTTGATTTGAAAAACAACAACCACTTTCTACATTGTCAAACCCTGATGGTTTTTTAGTTGATAAGGGAAAATGATTATGATTACTTTAAGTTTATATTTTTTAAATTATTCATGATGTTTCAGAAAACTCTTAAAATGTTTAGTTTTCATTCTCGCTTCACTTAAAAATTCACTTCATGCTCTTTATGTTTCTAGATTCATCTTTATCTTATTGATTTTGTAAAATACTCTTAATATGTACTTTGCTCTTAATATGTAAAACCTAGGTTTTTATGCCTCATGTTCTAAATATTTCCCCAAGTTTGTCATTTTTAGAATTTTAGTTTCATGTTATTTTAGGGACAATTTCGTGTGTTTTCCTTTGTATTGCTTTAAAATGCAAGTACATTTTATGTCTTTGAAATATTCCCTATCTTAAATTTATGATAGATTCAATATTTGACAGAAACAAACTGAAGTTGGTTCTTTTGTAGTATGAGATAGGATCTCAATTTTTTAAAAACATAATTGCCGCACATTATTGAACAGTTAATCTTTTCCTGAAGTTTTGAAATGCCACCTTTATTACATAACTAGTAGCCCTGCGCACAAATCCATGCGGCAGTAGGTCGCTGCGGCCCTCCTGTAGCTCTCCGCCTGCTGCCCCGCTTTCCTGTGGCCCC
>NW_005354385.1:16465212-16479406 GCF_000412655.1 Myotis brandtii | reverse complement strand
GCTCCTGTAGCCCACTTGTACCTCGCTGGCCCACCCTCGTGCTGATCCGTGATCTGGTTGTGATGCTCTTGGTTGTTATGCCTCAGGCCTAATTAGCATATTCCTCTCTTATTATATAGGATTATTTTGTTAGTGGGCTTCCCATTCAGCTCCATTGATTTTTCTGCTTTTCTATCAATCCAAAATTTTTACTTGCAGTGTCTCTATAGTGTATTTTAATGATCTGATGGGGTCATAATGGTCAGTGTTGTGGTTTTGTGTGTGTGTGTGTGTTTTTTTTTGTCTCCTGGCTGCTCTCAGGCATTTGTTTTTCCATGTTGAATTTAGAATTGGGAATGAGGATTGCTTGCTTGAGCTCATTTTCCATATGCATTTTCAAGGAGTTGGTATTGCTACTATATTGAATTTGTTCATTCAGGAACATGTCCCAGCACCCTTTTCTTCCCCTGATGTCTCACCTCTCACTGAACACCAGATTTTGCCATTAGAAAAGTATGCCTTCATAGGTGTCAAGAGCAAAATATATTGAGGGCTACTGAATCAACCCGATGTCTTCAATTAAGTAACTTTATCCTCGTATAATGTAGTAATTTTCAAAGTGTGCTCCCTGATCAGCAGTATCAGTATCAACTGGGATCTTGATAGAAATGCAGATTCTTAGTTTCGCTCCAGACCTACTTACTCAGAAAGTATGAGGGTAGAGCCCAGTATTCTGTTTAAATAAGGCCTGCAGGTGATTCGGGTACATGGGAAAGGCTCAGAACCACTAGTGTGGTGGATACAGTATAAAATCTCACTTTAGCCCTTTACTCCAATGTAATTTTTTATTTATATATTTAATATAAATATATTTTAGTTATTTATATATTTAAATCTAGATATTCTCATCTGTAAATTGGTGGTTATGAGAATTATTTGCATCATAATGCAAAGGGTGAAGATGCTGAATAGCTATTATATTGCAGATTGCTTTCTAATAAGCAAGGGTTGAAGTAGTGCACAATATGAGTACTAATAGTAGTGGTGGTGTTTTGGGGAATTGAGGGCAAGGTCTGGAAAGTAAGAGTGTTCCTGGTTTTGATGGGTCCTAGATATTGGGTGACACTGAGGGATACAATTCTACATTTGGTATGGTAAGGATAAATACTTTTAGTTTTGTTCAGATTGGCACCTTTTAAGTGGGCAGATACAATAGCCTATTATTATTGAAATCTCTGAATTCCATCTTTTTTTTAATGCTAGCCTTGCATTGTGTTTATTTTTTTTTCAATTACAGTTTATATTCAACATTATTCTGTATTAGTTTTAGAGGTATAGTATAGTGCTTAGAAAATCATGTACTTTACAGAGTGGTCCCAATTACCCGCCTGGCCCCATATATAATTATTATGGTACTAGAGGCCTGGTGCACGGATTCATGCACATTGACAGGAAATTAATTAGAAGATGGCCAGCGGGATGGACTGGGCGAGATGGGCCGAACACGCCCTGGAGCCAACCTCCCTCCGTCCCTCCACGGCCACACCTGAGGTGGCACTGGGGCTCGAAGGGTGTCTGAGGATCCCTCCAGCAGGTGGGTCCCTCGGCCTGGCCTGCGGGGATCGGGCTGAAACCGGCAGTTCGTCATCCCCCGAGGGGTCCCGGAGTAAGAGAGGGCACTCTGCTGTGGTTTGGCAGCTCCTGTGTTGAGCATCTGCCCCCTAGTGGTCATTGCATGTCATACCTACTGGCCAGTTGGCTGTTCAGCCGGTTGGCCTGTCGGTCAGTAGTTGGCCTGGTTATGTAGCCTTTTATATATGTAGATTATTGACTATATTCCCTATGCTGTAATTTACATCTCTGTGACTATTCCACGACTGTCAATTTGTACTTCTTAATCCCTTTTTCACCCAGACCCTCAACCCCTTTTCCTCTGACAGCTGTCTGTCTGTTATCCATCTCTGAGTCTGTTTCTATTTTGTTTGTTTATTTGGTTCTTTAGATTCCATATGTAAGTAAAGTTATATGGTATTTCTCATTCTCTGTCTAATTTATTTTACTTAGCATAATACAGTACACTCTAGGTTCATCCATGATGTCGCAAAAGGTAAGATTTCATTCTTTTTTATGGCCAAGTAGTATTCCAATGTGTATATGTACTACAGTTTGTTTTTTTTATCAACTCATATATTTATATACACTTGGGTTGTTTCCAACCTGAATTCCACCTCAACAATATGTGTAGGATTAAATTATTAAAGTTCCATTATTATAATGAATGAAATAAAATTTGTCATATTTCTCTAGTTTAAAAATATCTATCATAGCAAATATCTAAGAAATTGAGGGAAGATAAACTAGAATATGCAAGTGAAATAAATATGAATGTCTTAATTCAAATGGTAAAGGTTAATATGATGCAAAAGTAAATAGATACCTAAAACATTATCAGTTATTAGGAAACTGGAAAAATGTTAATTTACTCAACATATTAATGAATTACTTTGCACCAGAAACAGGGCTAAGTAATGGGTAAAATGATGAATAAGCTGTAGACTTAGCAGCAGTTCAAAGTTGGGTGGTAGAAACAGTCAAGTGATGTGATACTGTTGATGGCAAGACAAGGGATAAAGGCAGAAATTGATGGCTGTGAGAGTCCCAAGGCTCTGTGGAAGAGACAACTCTTGATTGGACCTTCAAGGACAAGTATCCTACCCCAGGAGAGGAATGCAGAAAATGTGTAAGAACTCACTCAGTGATTAGTTCTGCTTGAAGGCACCAGATACCTCACGGTGAAGGTGACTTGGAGGATGAGTGGGAGTTGCCAAGCCAGAAAAGGAAGACAGATATTATAAATGGAGGCATAAATACACCAGAGAGCCCAGAATATTGGAAAATGTGGGTTAGTTGGATGTGAGTATAGCATATGGGCTGGGCAGGGCCAGTGAGGTTACAGGTGAAGCTGTGCCCAATTGTGCAAGTTCTCCTAAGATTATGGTGGACTGAAGGCTTTTTTTTTAATTTTTTTAAATTTTTTTTTAGCATTTTGTCTTGATTTCATATAAAAGTATTTTATGTCAGTTGGTCTTTATCTCTTTCTCCTTGTTTTTGTAACCCATGTCATTATACTCATATCAGATAAGGAATTTAGGTTAGGAGTTCAGAAAAACATTCATGTTACAAGTTTATGTTCAGATAACACAGCTTAGCCTTATTCAACCTTTCTCAATATTAAAGAGTTTCAACTCTTTGGGTTCAAAATTTGGTTAGTTAATCCCAACAAAGCTTCTTCCACCAGTGGGTGTGGCCTGGAATTATTCTTGCTACCTGAAGCTCTATTCTTAAGTGTGCCCTTCTCATTCTTATCACCCAGGTCTTCCCTACTGAGCCCATCGATTTTTCTTAATCCTCACTGGAGTCCTGCCCTCAACTTCTGGTAACTTGGCTGGGCCCTGACTCCCTGGCTAGCTAATCTTTTCCTCCTGGGGCCAGAGTTTCTGTGGTGTCAGTAAACAGCTTGAGCCTGCTATGAGTTAGAGAAACCGACTGGCAACCTTGACCACATCCCCAACCTCATTTCTACACACACCATAAGTGCCTTGAGACCTTGGCTACTGTGTTTCATCCACCAGATGATATCACTTTATTATAGTATAAATACCCCTTATGACCAATATCAAAGCTATACTTGGCAACTTTTGGGAGTTATTTTAACTTTTAGTCTCATGCTGCTCAGCCCTTCATGTCCCAAACCCATTCAGTTCGCTATTGACTTTTACTCTGCGAGGAATATTTGTATATTATAAGGATTATACATTTTTAAATCCTGTGAGATATTACAATATAATGTCTTTTTAAAAATTTCCATTTCTTAATGTTCTAGTTTAGGCTTGAGCTATTTTGATAGCCCCTTCATGACCCTATGTTTCTTTTTTTTTTTTTAGTCTAATTACTACAGGGATATTTCCAAACCATGAGTCAATTTATATCAAACTCACCTGCTCACCCCCAAAAAGTCTTTGCTGCATATTCAGTAAAGGCTAGACTCTACATGGCATTTGGAATGCATGATGCCTGGTGCTAACTTTCCTTTCTCACCTATCTCCCCCACTGACTGTTTCCACCTACATTTTTTTTCCCTTGGGCATGGGAGACAGACTGTGGCATCTCCTGAACACTGGAGAATTTCAACCTCCTTGCTTTTGACTAATATTTCTTCAGTGTGGAATTCTACTGGCTCAACTCACTGCCCAGAGGAATCCACACATTTTTCAAGGCCTAGTTCCAAATTCCACTTTCTCCTTGAACCTTTGGTAGGTAGATCCTTGAGCCAGATATACTTTCTTTTTGCTTTCATGGTACTTTGCCTCTAACTCTGTCAGAACATGCATTTACTGTCCCTCTTCTTTTTTTTTTTATAAGCTTTTTTCCCCCCCCCCCCCCGCAAGTTGTTAGCTTTTTAAGTGAGGGATTTATTCATCTCTTTATCCACAGAGGCACTTGCTCACATATTTTGTCCATATGGGTTTTCAATAATTGTTTTGTCCATGTTAGGATTTTTTAAAAATATATTCTTATTGAGGAAGGAAGAGAGTTAGAGACATCAGTGATGAGAGAGAATCACTGATTGGCTGCCTCCTGCACGCCCCGCACTGGGGATCAAGCCCGAAACCCAGGCATGTGCCCTTGACCGAAATCGAACCTGGGACCCTTCAGTCCGCAGGCCGACGCTCTATCTATTGAGCCAAACCAGCTAGGGCGATGTTAGGATTTTGATCATGTAAGAAACTTGAGTTTTTTCAAAAAGAGGCACAGTGGAGGAATTCATGTTTGTCAAATAGTTGCCTATTTCTTCTAGCCCTTTCTTTTTTCTCCCCTTTGTACATGTCAAAAGCATCTGGGTGAATGTCGTGAGTGCTTGAGGCTGTGTGAAAAGGAATGGTTTGGGAGTAGGAACATTCCCCAAGGACCTTAAACTCATTGGGTTGGTTAGTAAGGTTTTGTTTGAAAATTGCTGGACAAGATAATAATTTTTATTATTTCTTGATATTATTAATACCAAGTACTGACAACCCTTTCATATACACTTTCTCACCTAATCCTCCCAACAACCCCATGGTTTACTCCTTTTTATACAGGAGGCTCATACAGGATTTTTGGTTGTTTGTTATAAACTGAGATTAAGAGATAGAACCAGGTTTTCAGGTCAAGTCTGTCTGATTCCAAAGCCTGCATTCTTTTTCATGGTGTTTTCTGCTTTCCCTGAGCATTTGGAAAGTATGCATTTCTGACCCCATCCTCCTGCTACATAAATGAAGCTCATCTTCAAAATCAGCTCACAGTAGATAAAGTGAAATCAGTATGTGCCCTTCTCCAAACTAGTGTTTATAAGCTTATAGATGCATAAGATGTCAGCCATAAAATGTTAAGGTAAATTGACCTATCAAATTGAATTATAAATAAGAGAAGAAGTAAAAATGTAAATGTTGGTTTAAAGACATGTATATCATATATAGTCAGTCAATGAACGAACACACAGAATTCATTATTTTGGTTCTTCCTCTTTGTTATATGATTATAGGACTGGTAATGAAGAGAGCCTGCTGGAGGGGGGTAGAAGATGTCAGAGGACGGTGAGAGTTTAGAGTTTTCTAGAGGTGGGGGTGATTTATTTTCGAGTGAAGGAAAGCTGTGAACTGAGATAATTTTTAATGCCTGTCGGCCTAAAAATGATTCTTTACATGATATATGGAAGTGTTGGGTTTTCTTTTTTCTTCTTTTTCTTTAACCAGGTAGGACTTCCTGTGAAGGATCTTTTGTGTTCAGACACCTTTTAAATCATGGTATCACTGTGTGAAAAACAAAGATCAGCAAAAGGGATACCTTATTTTACTGCCCATCAATATTTATACATTGAGCTAAAAGTGCATAGAAAATTATTAAATGTTACATATCCTATGAGCATTTGTTAAGCACTTACTATATTCCAGATACTCTATAAGGGCAGAGGATAAGACAGACCCAATGACTTCCTCAGAGACATCTCAGTTAATGACCTGAGAGTAAAGACCTTTTAATTTTACATATGACAACAGGGTAATAATATAAAAATTAACCAACATTTATTAAGACACTAGAGGCCCAGTGCATGAATTTGTGCACGGGTGGGGTCCAGTTGGCCTGCCCCAATCGGGGCCAATTGGGCCCAATCGGGGCCAACTGGGGCCAGGCCGACCGGGGGGAGGGGACACGGGAGGTTGGCCGGCCATCCCTGTCCCCGATCGGGGTGTTGGGGGCCGATCAGGGGCAGGGCCGGCTTGAGTGTGGGCCGAGGGAGGTTGGCTGGCCAGCCCTGCCCCCAGTTGGGCCAATTGGCCGACCCCAGTGAGCGTCATAGTGACCAGTTGTTCATGTCACTTGACTTATATATAGATTATTAGATGTTAGGTCTTATGCTAAGTGTGTTAAACATATTAGAGCAGGGGTCCTCAAACTACGGCCCGCGGGCCACATGCAAATACAAATATTGTATTTGTTCCCGTTTTGTTTTTTTTACTTCAAAATAAGATATGTGCAGTGTGCATAGGAATTTGTTCATAGTTTTTTTTTTAAAACTATAGTCCGGCCCTCCAACGGTCTGAGGGACAGTGAACTGGCCCCCTGTTTAAAAAGTTTGAGGACCCCTGTATTAGAGCATTTTATCTTTATAACAACCTTGTGTGAGAATTACTTTGTCTTTATTTATCAAATGGAAACACCCCCACCAAAAACCTGAGACAATGAAGCACCTTTTTCAAGATCATACTTGGTACCTTACTTGGTATATTAAGTGATTTTAAGATATATTTCTTTAGAGATTAGTTTTCTAAAACTTCTTTAAAAAATAGCTTTTCATCTGCTTCTTCTGACTTTGCCACACAGACTTGGGTCTGAATCAAAGATGTGCCAATTTTTTATTGGGTAACCTTGGGCAAATTACTTAACCTTTCAGAACCTCTGTTTCCTTGCTCATAAAATGGGGATTAACACACATTTTGCACGAGTATATAAAGCACACTGTAGTAGAACCCCAAAAATCGTAGTACCCATTTCTTTCCCTCTTTTACTTTTCCATAAAGTGACTCAAAACAATCATGTGGTCATATAAAAAAGGGAGTACTATACTGAATTTTGCAGGTTGACCACTAACCATTTTCTTGTAAACAACTTGAGGAGTGCCAGCAGCCCAATAAATTCAGTTGTGATGTTGGCGAGTAAACATTGGACTTGAAATTGGAAGTTCTGTTTAGTTTGCCACTTTGTTGTCTATTTCTTATTTTTAGAGGGATGGAAATGCTTTTATTTAATAATCAGCTCATGACTTTTTACAACTTGTTGATGCTTAAAAGGGCTACCAGCTCTGTTGTCAGGCAAAGAGAAATAACATGCTGGATGTTCCATTTGGTTGATGGGAGTCAGTTACATAATTGGATTAGTGCGGTTCTCCTTCTTTAGCTAACCTAAACAGCCATGACTCCAGATAAAATCTTTCCCCTCTGATAAGCTTCTTGAGTGCCCAGCTTGACTTTATAGTTTCGTAACATTTGGTTACCCCCATGAGGTCTTTTGAAGGTGCATGGTTGTTTATCCAGTTTTTAAAGTAAGGGCATGACTACAAGATCTTTATTGTTGATTAAACAATGTCATGTGACAGTGTGGACTTTCTTTAGGATAGTGCTCTGCTTAGCTGTGCTGAAAAACTAGATTTAATGTAGCAGCTGACTACAGTGAGTATGTATAATACTGTATTGATTTAACATTCTCATATACATCAATCCATTTGATGACATACCTATTGAATCATTATTTTCTAAAATATAATTCTGGAAAAGTTGTTAAAAGTCAGTTTTTAAAAATGTAATTTAATTTTTGGTCTTTATGTACTGAAAGACGTTGCTATTTAAAGGAATTAATGGTGCATTATTTGGTGAGGTGGATAATCAAGCTCTAATTTTTTTGAATTTGCATAAATGAACTTTATTCGTATATGTCATATTTATGGGAAAAATACAAAAACGACTGGTTCTATCTTGGTATACAATGGGTTGCGACTGTACAATAATACTTAAACCATGACTTTAAAAAACATATAAGGTCCATTATATATTAGAATAAATTAGAGCCCTGCTTTTTAATGTAAAAATCAGCTAACAGTTATCAAGTATTTACTATAAACCAGGCACTGCACTGAGCTTGACATGTATTTTTTTTATTTTTATTTTTTTAAAAATATATTTTCTTGACTTCAGAGAGGAAGGAAGAGGAAGAGAGAGAGAGATAGATACATCAAAGTTGAGAAAATCATTGATAGGCTGCCTCCTGCATGCCCCCCATTGGGGATCGATCCACAACCTAGGCATGTGCCCTGACTGGGAATTGAACCATGACTTCCTGTTCCATAGGTTGACCCTCAACCACCGAACCATGCCAGCTGGGCAACATGTATTTTATTTTTGTAGCAACTCTGAAATGGGGGCTAAGATACTTGTTTTACAACTGGAGAAATTAAGGCAGAGAGAGGGATTTGGAAGGTGGTTGGAGCAGCAGTGTAGAGCTGTTCACATTTACTTAACCACTAGTCTATCAGTGCCTCTATATTATTACCAAATGTTTGTTCACCTTTTCATAAAGATATTTTCTGTTTAAATGAAATTTACCTTTAATATTTTTTCTAGGATATAAATAGATAATAGACATAAACTAAGTAGATTATAAAACTTTAGAAACATAGAGATGATGTATGCCTTACCTGCTTCTCTACATAGATGACAAATGCAAGCACACAGTAGACCAGTTAACTCATTTTTTAAAAAAATGGAATCACTTAAAATGTGCTTTGGTAGACAGTGATGTGAAAAAAGTCATATATGTAATGACTTAAATTTTGTCTGTAAAATAGGCATTCATGATCAAAGGGCATTCAAGGGTTCTGCACTTTACTAATCTAATTTCTTATGTAATACTAGAGGCCCTCAGCCTGGCCCGCACCATCTCGCAATCTGGGACCCCTCGGGGGACTGCCAGTTTCAGCCCGATCCCCACAAGCCAGACCGAGGGACCCCACCAGTGCACGAATCTGTGCACTGGGCCCCTAGTACACATATAAGATCTTTGGTTAATCTCTTCCTACCCTCCTCCCTTCCCCCTTCCTTCTGAGATTCATCAGTCTGTTCCATGTTTCCATGCCTGTATGTTGAGCGTCTGCCCCCTGGTGGTCAGTGTGCGTTATAGCTACCGGTCGTCTGGTCAGATGGTCGCTCAGGCTTTTATATATGTACTAGAGGCTCAGTGCACAAATTTTTGCATGGGTGGGGTCCCTTGGCCTGGCTGGTGATAGGGGCCAATCGGGGCTGTCTTGCCCAGTCCTGATTGGGGCTGATCGGGGCCTATTGGGGCTGTCTGGCCGGGGTCAGGGACCGCAGGAGGTTGGCCAGCTATGGGAGGTTGGCTGTGGGAGCTCACTGACCACCAGGGGGCAGCTCCTGCATTGAACGTCTACCCCCTGGTGGTCAGTGTGCGTCATAGCTACCATCTGGTCATCTGATCATAACGACCACTTAGGCTTTTATATAGATAGATAACGAATGTCAAATTAAAATGATTTTGTTCTTTTTTATTTGTGGTAGTGGATGTTGGTGAAAAAAAAAGCCTCAAAATACCATTAGGTAGTTGTGATGCATGACAAAAATGCTACCACAGATGATTATGAATTTAGAGTAATAGTTGTGATTCGATGAGTCTGGAGTTCACCTTGGAGAATATGTGAACACTTTTCCCCCCCTGAACTTTTGTAGACTGTTGTTCAGGTTCTGTATTTATTCTTAATCTTAACTTGATAAGAGAAACCTGGATGTACTTTTGGGGTGTGCCATTTTTTTAAATCACATTAAAACATTCCATTTTAATACCTAATCTTCAAAAGCAGATGCATATTAAATCAATAGTATACATGGCCAAAATTAATTGCAGGGCTGAGAGCAAAGAAGTCCATGTACTCGGGAAAGATTTTAAGTCCCCAAAGCAAAGGCCACTTCAACTATTTGTTTCATGAACCAGGATATTCAAATGATAAAATGAAAAGGACAAGTCAGTAGATGCAACTGATTGTGATGCAACTAGGCATTTTCAAAGGCTTCCTCCTCATTGTCCAACATTGTGTATTTTTTTTAACAATAAATATTGTATGCAGGCTCCACTGAGTCTTAGAAGTTAGTGATTATATTCAGATAATAGTTTTATTGAAATAGTTGAACTTGTAAATAGGTAGGAGGCTGGAACTTTCAACCTACAATATTAATAGTAGTAATAGATTAATTTGGGAGGGTGCTTACTATATGCCAGGCACTATATTAAGTGTATGGGGGATCAAGCCTACAATTGAGGAAGGTGCCCTTGACTGGAATCGAACCTGGGACTTCAGTCCACAGGCTGATGCTTTATCCACTGAGCCAAACCAGCCAGGACTAGTTATGCAAGTTTTGACAAACATACATTACCAATATCCAAATTGATATATAGAACAATTCCATCCACAATGTATTAACACATATTACATATAATGAAATTGAAAGGGATTTCAATTTGACACATTTTCATTGCATCATTCTTGTGCAATCACAAAAAAGGAACATATAAAAAATTTAAATTTTTTCTGACACTCTTCATATTCAGAGTTTTACTCTTTTTTCAAGCTCAGAGTTGTCAGGAACTGTTATTCCACTCAGTCTTGTCCTCTGCAGTCAAGAGCATGGAAGATGATGCAGCTGTTCTGGAAATAGGCTCGAGTATTGCTGCAGGGACTTTATGTTTGTTACACCACTTCCGGCTACCATGTTCTTATTTGACTCTCTGGGCTTTGTTTTTTTCCTCAATGAGTGACATGTCACTGAACATTAAGCAGTTCTACTTGAAGTAGACACTTTCTGGTAAGTTGGTGCTTGAATTCTTAATGTTAGTCTTGCTGGATCCATGAAGTCATTGATCTTATCACTTGTTTGCTGCTTTGAAATATCTTCATCTTCTCCAAGAGATTTGGCAGTTTCTTTGCCTCCTGTTGTTTTGCTTGCTTGACAGTACCAACATGTGTAGCAGCAACAAAGTACATCATTCCCATGGGTTGAGAACAGCATGGACCCCTGGGGCTGCACAGGGGCATGCCTACATCATGACTACCACCTGGCGAACAGCAACAGTAAAATGCCATTGAGTGTAAGACACGCTAGGTTTCACACTTGTAAAAAGTGAAAAAAATGTGGATTAGAATTGGTAAAATATGGTATTTTGTCCATGACTGCACATGTTCATGCATGAGTAGACTGAGGTACACAGGGATTGGTTTAAGGTCATGGATATCTTTGGGAGCAAAGCTGTTATAACAGCCAAGGTTGTTATAAAGACACTGGCTTTTAGTCTGCTAGTTTGAAGTTTTTCTTATAATACTTTGGGAGAGATGTATTTGATTTAACAGGGGGTTGGTGTGGTAGCAAAAATATTGGCCGGGTGCTCAGACAGATATGCATTCTGGTTCTGCACTTACAAACTTGTGACTCTGTGAGTTAGTTATATTCCCTGCATCTCATTTTTTTTTTTCATTTGAGAAATGGGATGGTAATGCTACTCTACTTCAGAGGATCATTACAGTGATTTTATTTAACTTTTATTTATTTATTTATTTTTAAATTTTGAGAGTATGTTTATTAAAATTGGAGACACTGACACAAGGAAGGGCTTAAGATAAAAGAAGTAATGGGAGAGCCTAGCTGGGGCTACTTTGGCTCTCTAGGAAGTCGGGGGAAAGAGGACCTTGGAGACAGGCTCAGGGGGCAAGCCCTGGACAAGCTGCCATTGCCCATTGCCTCTCCGGTTGCAAGTTTTGTGGGGTCCCTTAGAGTTTGGGAAATGCGTGCCTGTGGGGGAAGAAGAAGAAGGGGAAGAGAAAGAGGAAGGTGTGGGTGCATTCCCTGGAAGGAGAGCTTGTGCTGGGACATTCATTTTGAGGGTTTATAAAGGCTGGGAGTTTAGGGGAGGATCTCTAGATTACTCATCAGTTTTATGTTGATGTGCCAAAATGAGATTTATTTTAACTTCATCTGTCCTTGGGTGTGGTTGGCACAAATGGCACTAATTGGATTTCTGCTATCTATCTTCTGAGTAGGGTGATTTAAGCTATATACCCTCTGGGTGGGGAGAAGAAGAGCAAGCCACTTACTCATGAGTGTCCTGGGTTTAAGGAAGATAGGATTTACTAGCTGGCTGCAAACTGCTTGGCAACTAGATTTACTAGATGCCTACAAAATGCTTGTTTAACCAGCTGTCTCAGTTTCCCTATTCCTCTTGCCAAGGAGTTTTCCTAGCTTCTTATTATCTGTTTCATTCCCCCTTTAGAACTTCCATCCCTGAAATCTTTTTGAGGTGATGAGGAAGGACAGTCTGTCTTAGTAACTGCTTTCTACTGACAAGGGTCATTGTTCTGCCTTCGTAGAGTATGGAAGTAAAGCAACTCCCTACCTGATCTAGGGGACAAGGGAATGGGATCTGAGACTGGAACGGAGTGGCTGTTAGCTGATTCTTCCAAAGTAGGGATAGGCTGGATTCCCGAAGCATCATCATCTTGATAGAGAATTGTTGTATCATTCCAGAAGTGAAGTTGATAGTTTGCTCCATATTTTATTGACTCTATTATTTAGTCCTAAACATAAGTCAGTTCAGTTAAATTGTTGAGTTTCACTTCAGGAAGCGGTGATGCAGATGGGCTTCCAAAGTGAAACTCATTAAGAGTTGCCAAATTCTGGAGGGATTACGGAGGAAGAAAAATATAAATGCTTCAATCTTTCTTATGAGGATATAATTTACCAAATTGCTCTAGGAAAACTCCCCACAAGTTTTCTTACATTTAGAAGGGTGGTAAAGTGATCGGAGTCACTGCACCACGTTGCTGGTGATACTGTCTCATTTACTTTTATATGGCATATGCGTCATTATATAACTTCTATTAGATTATTTTCTAATAATTTGGATTTTTTAAAATTAAGCTCTTTTAAAAATAAAGTTTGCTGATAAGTATTTGCTCTGGAACTATGACATATAAGACATACTTATATTTTTTTACATACCCCCCCAATCTAACTTTCAAATCTTTTCCTAAGAATAAAAAATCTTGATTGTATTTTAAATACTAGAATGAAAGTATTCCACAGGCAAGCACCCAGATATATATTTGTTTTCATTAGAAGTGTAGGTAATGAAAATCTTAAGATTATAAAATGGCAGATTCAGGTTGAGATCTATACAAGTGAATGATTCATTATCCAACTATATTTTTCTCTTTCATACATATGAAAATGTATCAAGTGATATCTGGTTGATATTTTACTTTTTCTGAGATAAGTAAATTTTCTAAACATTGCATCGCAATGTGAGATGGATGATTTTTAATAAACTACTTGGCATTTATTTATTTATTTTATTATTATACTTGTTTTGTTTTGCTAATCCTCACCTGAGGATATTTTTTCCATTGATTTTTAGAGAGAGAAAGGGGGGTAGGGAAAGAGAGAGATAAATTGGTTGCCTCCCACACGCACCTGGTCAGGTCCAGGAATGAACCTGCAGCCCAGGTACATGCCCTAGACTGAAAATTGAACCCAAGACCCTTTAGTACATGGGTGATGCTCTAACCACTTAGAAACACTAGCCAGGGTAGCATTTATTTTAAAGATTTGACTTTTTTTTTTTCCTTAAAATTGTTTACTAGAGAGTTTAAGTGAAGAGTAATAGAATTGTGTGAAGCTTTAAATACAAAATTTCAGTTATATGATGTCAATGTCATGTAAATATATTTATTGTATGGCATTTTGAGCTGAAGTGTGTATAAAGGCACTTTTGTTTAAAAGATTACATATCATGATCAGCACAGCTCTAACTAGAAATATGCTTACAATAGGTGCTTCAAAAGTAATAATTTGTGGCATATTTAATGAAAATGACTATTGTAGTCTATAATTGGATGATTTATTCAGATACTTTAAAAATGATATTTGTATATAATGCTGAAGTTCAGTTATACAGCAGTGAGAGAATATACTACAGTGATGGTGAACCTTTTGAGCTCGGCATGTCAGCATTTTGAAAAACCCTAACTTAACTCTGGTGCCGTGTCACATATAGAAATTTTTTG
>NW_005354385.1:16464970-16465182 GCF_000412655.1 Myotis brandtii | reverse complement strand
ATATTTTTGATATTTATTTTATATATTTAAATGCCATTTAACAAAGAAAAATCAACCAAAAAAATGAGTTCGCGTGTCACCTCTGACATGCGTGTCATAGGTTCGCCATCACTGATATACTGTGTTGCCCTGGCTGGGTGGTTTAGTTGGTTGGAGCATTGTCCTATACACCAAAAGGCTTAGGGTTCAATTCCCAGTCAGGGAACATACCT
>NW_005354385.1:16432644-16464236 GCF_000412655.1 Myotis brandtii | reverse complement strand
GGGCAGTAAGGAGTGACCAGGCCAGTGGGGCGGCAGTTAGGAGTGACCAGGATGGCATGGAGGGGGCAGTTGGGGGGCGACCTGGCCAGCAGCAGGGGGCAGTTAGAGGTGACCAGGCAGGTGAGCGATTAGGAGCCAACGGTCCAGGATTGTGAGAGGGATGTCTGACTGCCGGTTTAAACCGGCAGTCAGACATACCCAAAGGGGTCCCAGATTGGAGAGGGTGCAGGCTGGGCTGAGGGCCTCCCTCCCCCTTGCACGAATTTCATGCACCGGGCCTCTGGTGTAGAAATAATTCATCATCAGACTTGTTATTTAATAGTGGATATTTATTTTCTTTGTACTTAGGTTTTATTCCCAAATCATTTATATGAATGTTATTAAATATACCTACCATAATATTAAAATATATATACTGCATATGTCTTTCAACTTTGTGGCTTCTACAGAAATGTGGGAATAGATTGTTGAAGTTTAATTATTTTCTTAAAATTCATCAAGTATAAATTTTATTCATATTCAATTGAAGTGATAGAATTTATCCTCTAAGTCAACAAAATACTGTTTTACACAAGAATGGAAATAATTGAGCTCTTTAGTGTACTGGTATTTTTTGAGGATGGGCATAGTCTGACGATTAAATAATTACAAGTGTAGTTTAATGCTGTTCTCTAATTTACATTGAGACTACTTAGTAAATATTGTAGAAAGTACCACATTGTTTAGCTATAAAAAAGAAACATTGTTCTTTCTTTTAAAAACCGTGAGTCAGGCAACAAACCAGTTATTTCTGGTTGGAACAATTTCACTTTACTTAGCGCTGGTCTCTGAAATGCAGTGATATAAAAAACCACGAAATACTGTGGACATTTGTGCTCTATACTTAGCACAAACTTTCAAACATTTAAAAAACAACAACAGTAGTATTTTTATTTTTTAATGTACTTAAGTACTTTAAAATATTTTAAAATAAAGTACTTAAGTAAAAGTATTTTACTAATCTTTACTAAATCTACACTGAGAACAAGGAAGTAAGTCAATAATATAAGGTAAGAGTAGCTAAGGCAGACATCATAAAATTCAAGTATTTTTCTCCAAAGGCAGGAACATATTCCGTACTCAAACCTTAACAGATTTCATTTAACATTTAACTATATCAAATATGACTATTTGACTTCAAAATTAAGTCAGGTACTAGAAGTAGTGGTTAAAAAAATGAAGATGAACTACTATGAATATGACACACTAACAGCAAGTGGTAGCTGAAAGAGAGGAGACAGAAAAACGATTAGAACTAGACTCAAGAATGCCACATGAGGCCTATACATATCAGTAAACTCCCAAGGTGTTATATAATCTAGCAAGGATATAGCCTTAAAAATAATATTTACCAAGTTAAGAGCACACAAGCATCAAACTAAGGTAAAATGTGACTAATATCTTTATGAAGGATGTAAAACTAAGTATAGACTGGGCCAGAGGAAAACCTAGTTTATTTCCAAAAGTATGAATTGTACAGAGATATTGTTTTTGTACAGAGACATTTTTGACCCAAAGATCTTATTTAAAATAAAGTTCAAACAAAAACGGACTCAAGAGTCCCAGGTTCGATTCCGATCAAGGGCATGTACCTTGGTTGCGGGCACATCCCCAGTGGGGAGTGTGCAGGAGGCAGCTGTTCGATGTTTCTCTCTCATTGATGTTTCTAACTCTCTATCCCTCTCCCTTCCTCTCTGTACTAAAAAAATCAATAAAATATAAAAAAAGAAAGAAAGAAAAAAGAAAAGAAAACAATGCTTATCATATATAACCTATACTCAGAAGCAAATACATAGTATATATACACTGTAATTTCATTATTAAAGTGGAAATGAGAGAATATGAACTAAAAAATTCAACTAATGATGCTAAAACAAAACACATGAAAGGAGGAGGAAGTAAATAATGCATGTCCAAGCAGGAATTAATGATTTAGCAAATATAGAATTGAAAAATGATGTAGGTTTTTTTGTGTTTTTTGTTTTGTTTTTTTGAGGGGGAGGACAACACAGATCTCTTGCAAATTTAATGAAAAAGAAAGAGAACAAAAATGTTAAAATGAATTCCAAAGTTTTTGTTACAAGAATAATAGATACAACTTATGGTAATAGGTTAGGAATTCCAGATAAAATGGATGACTACCTAGATAATATATAAATTAAAAATTTGAATCAGGAATTAGAGCTGTTGAATCAATCATAGGAAAAAATAGGAATAAAGCTCTCCGAGAGCTCGACTCTGGAATTAGTCATGGAGGCCATCTCCTAAGGAACAGAGAACACATTCTGTATGGCTTTACAGAGCACAGAAAAAGCCAGGAAGCTTCTGGGTTTATTTTACATAATGAGCACATCTTTGTTAACATTTTACAAAGAAATTGCACAAAATGAAAGAAGCCATTCTCTCTTATGAGTAGAGCTGTAAAAATACAAAACGAAAAAAATACAAAACAAAATTAAGCTCAGCAGTATATTACTCTACCATTGAATATGATTATTGCAGGAATTAAAAAATGGCTTATTAGTAGGAAACTACTCATATGTCATTTTAATAAATTAAAGGAAAAGTTGTGCTCAAGGCCATATAGTTTATAAGTGTCAAACTCAGTTTTGTGATGCCCAAGTTAGCCAGTCACTATCCGTGCCTTATTTCTCTTTACAAATTAAAATTCTTTTCCTAGACTTCTCTGAGGTTGTCTACCCTGCCCTAGCTTCGAGGTTTAGCAGATGCCCATCTCAGTCATGTTGAAATGAGCTCACAGCCTCTGAGCCAATCTGGTCCCTGACTTTATGGTTGTCCATTCATGCTGTGAATGCTTTATCATTGAAATCAGAATTGAGTCTAAAATGCCTCCCATTCATCATTATTATATAACTTTTTTTCTGAAAAATTTAGTGACATTAGATAATACATGCCAATATGAGATACAAATTTTAAAGATATATCATTTTTCCCCTCTCATCCTCTCTTTCTCTCCCCTTCCTCTCCCGTCCCTCCTTCCCTCCTTCCCTCTCTTTTTACCTGTTCACTCCTTTGGTAAATAAACTACCTAACACCTACAAGAATCAAGGGAAAACATTTAAAACAAATGAAAGAGTTTAGAAAGTTGTCTGATATAAAAATTAATGTGTATGCACCTATTGGAATGGCTAAAATTCAAAACACTGACACCATCAAAGGCTGGCAAGGATCTAGAAGAACAGGAACTGTCATTCTTTGCTGGTAGGAATGCAAAATAGTACAGCCACTTTGTAATCCAGTTGGGCAATCCTATATAATAAAAGCCTAATATGCAAATCAAACAAACAGTGGAACGACTGGTTGCTATGATGTGAACTGACAACCAGGGGCCAAATGCTCAACACAGGAGTTGCCCCCAGCCCGCAGGCCCCAGGCCAGCCAAGGCAGGCACCAGCGAGGGGGACCAATCGCCCCACCAGTTGCCCCACAGTTTGGCCCTGATAACCAGCCAGGCCTAGGGACGCTACCTGTGCATGAATTTTGTGCACCAGGCCTCTAGTTTCTTATAAAACTAAACAAACATTCTTTTTTATTTTTAAATTATAGTTAACATTCAATATTGTATTATATTCAGGTGTACAGCATAATGATTAAACATTTATATAACTACAAAACAATCCCCAGGTAAGTGTTACAGCCACCTGACACCATACATAGTTATTACAATATTATTGCCTATATTCCCTAAGCTATACTTTACATCTCCATGACTGTTTTGTAATGGCCAATTTGTACTTCTTAATTCTTTCATCATTTTCACCCAGCCTCCCAACTCCCCTCCCATCTGCCAACCATCAGTTTAAACAAACACATTCTTAACCATATAATCCAGCCATCACACTCCTTGGAATATAGCCAGATGAATTGAAACCTTATATTCACACAAAAACCTACACAAGATTATTTATGTCAGCTTTATTCATAATTGCCAAAACTTGGAAGCAACCAAAATGTCCCTCAATAGGTGAATGGATAAACAAATCATGGTATACCCAGGCAATAAAAAATTATTTAATAAAAAATGAGTTACCTGCCATGAACAGATATGGAGGAAACTTGCCTGATTATTTTATTTTGGACAGCTTTCAGTCATGTCTTCCCTTCATTATTCATTTTTGTTTGCCTCCCTCTTGCCTTTCCTCCTAGCCTTCTTTTTTCCCTCCACTGTATCTTAAGTTTGAGTTTGATTTTAAAATATTTCCCGCTTGTTGGTAGTAAATCTAATTGGATGTTTAACAGAGAATTGTTTGACTTTGAAAAAGTTATGTATTGGATTGTTGGTGTTTCAAAGAATAAAATCTGTTGGAATTAAAATAAACTTATCTCAGAATTCAACTTTAATTCATTGCAAATTTCCTATAGCCTACATCCCTGAACATAACTTATGTTCTGACTTCCTCCATCTCATCATCCAGTGGACCTCACTTGGAAAGTAAGTCAACACTGTCTGGTGAATGACGCAATGAAAGCTGGGCACACAACCCTCTCTTGACTTCAGTAACCCCCATCCCTTGCTTTTTCCTGCTGTTCTGGGCCAAGTGAACTCAGTTTTTCCACATTTAGATCATCCGCTGCCACAAAATTCATTGCTGGCAGGTGTATGCACATGTTTGCATGTCTGAGTTGTTAAACTTACCTTTTAATATAGGGGTACATGATTGATCTATGGGTATGACATTGGATATTCCTGTTTAATGCTATTATATGATAACTTATCATATAGTGTTTCGTGTTTGTCATGTGCCAGGTGCCATGCCGAATGCTGCGATGTCTATCTACAAGAATACGAGTCTTTTATGTTGTTCTGCAGATTTTTAACTTTAATTTCCCCAAAAATATACTTTTTTGTCACTAGCACTTATTTGTGAATGCCATTCTGCTGTCTAGATAATTGAGAATTAGCCGTAAATAATAAAGAAGTTGGTAAATATTTTATATCATTTTTTTAGCAAAAAATTTTATTTAGTTACTAAAGTCTTTTCCTAGGTACTAAACTAAAATAAACTCTCATATTCACGTCAAGTGTAACTATAAAGAAGCAGGAAAATACATTATTATTTTCTTTTCCTTTTGAATGCTCAAGAAAGAAAACACATTATTCAAATGATTAGCTATGTCTGTAGGAGTTTGTGCTATAAACCAGTCTCCCTTTAGCCTCTTGAACCCATCATTCTGCTAGACATATACAGCATGTTCACATTAATAGAAATAAATGTGTTCTCTATTTGTGCGGTTGCCTTCTCCTGTCATTGATATTTTTACTTTAAAGTAGAATGGAGGCAGAAACAAACAGAAAATTTTATGTGTAAAGGAACCCAAAGCTGTGCTTGCCATGTAGTGGTATACTCAATAGGAAATGGCACCTTTATTGTGCAATTGCTACAGCAAAAGAGTAAGTCAGTCATTTAGAAATTCTGAGCTCCCTGAAAGCTGAGTTGCTAATGTTTAACTTTGATGAATATCAAGGAAATTGATCAGCTTATAAAAAAGGGTACCTGGTTTTTGGCCAGAATACCCCGGTTTGTTTACATTCCTTAAGGCTGAGACTCAGTAATGGGTTTGAAGTAAGGTTTGGGCAGGGTAGTAGCCCTGCATCTGTGGGTTAGCAGGCTCTGTATTTATTATTTTTTAAAAATTTCTGTTATAGTTTACATGCAGTATTATTTTGTGTTAGTTTGAGCTGTACAGTGTGGTGGTTAGACAATCATATACTTCACAAAGTGTTCAAACATTTCTTCCTTTAACGTTCTCTTTCGTGGATACATGAATGCCATCTCACAAACACAAATGTTCCTTTCTCATCCGTGTCACATGATGGTGCTTAGAGACCTCAGAGGATTAATTTAGACATCTTCGTTGTTAAGATGAACTTGTGAAGTATTAGACTGATATGAGAGTTTTAGGCCTCGTGGTGGTTATATGAAGTTCTCACTGGCATGTACCTGAGGATACTGGTCATCTTATTTAGTATCTCTAGCTGTATACAGGCTCAATAAGGGGACAGAAACCACACTGTAGGTTAAATGGAAAATTTTACATAAATTATTAGCTATGATAAATGAGTAGCTGTAATAGATAAGGAGACAATATATGGTACCTAGGACTGAGTCACCAAGGAAGGGCAGACTGGTAAGTGTTCAGACCTCCTTGGGGGAGGTATGCATCAGCCCCAGGAGAGCAGAGAGGCTTGCTGGTTTTGACAGCCTGGAGCTCATCTGGAGTTTGGCAAATATTCCACCCTCTGCAGTGCAGGGGTGGGGGAGCAGGCATGGACGTACAGGGGGAGTCTGAGTGCTAGAAGGGGACAGAAGTTCTCCCCAATGAATGGAACAGCCGGGATAGGAAAGGTGGGGTGGTCAAGGTTTGGGGGGGTCATAGAAGCAGCTGCTGCTTGGAATGTGACATTATGTGTCCCATGTGACTGTGTGTAGGAAGAGGGGTCCTGCTGAGAGAGTACTCATGGGCAAGGGGCCTTCAGAGCAGCCAGCCTGTGGGAGCTCTGGCTTCTATGTCAGGAGGGCTACAGAAAGGTGATTGCCAGGAGGAGGCTGCGAGGTCACAGGGGATGGTGTGCCATGCCCAGGTTTGGTGCTGGCTCTACCAGATGTCTTCACCGCCATCCCCCCAGTACTCCAGGCCAGACCTGACATTTCAGGCAGCCCCTTCCTCTGCAGTGTCCCTCCAGTGCCCTTTGTAGAAAGCTTTGTCCACTTTCAGGAGAGCTGCTTAAAGGAATTCCATTCTTTACTACAGAGCCTGCACTGGGAGGCAGTAAATTGATAACTCACACGGCATCTTTCATTTTGAAAAAGGGATATATTATGGTAATTTATCAAATCTATAAACTGCAAAATGGAAACTTGGTATTCATTTTGCCTTGCATACAACTTCCTATCTTCTGAAAGAATGATTGTTTTATAAAACTAATGAGAACTTAAATCATACCAATGGTACTTGAAAGGCTTGCTCAACATTGATCATAGCATCCTTTAAATCTTCTGGAAGCTGTTTAGGTTTGCAGAGGATGGCCTCGGGTGTTAATGATCATCTTGGGGGCAGAGTGCGTGGGGTTGTAGTTTAAGGGGAGAAGCTGCAGGTCTCCCTTTCCACCTCTTTTACCCCTTATCACCCCCACCCCCATCTCCCTCTTTGCCTGACAGATTTCAGCCAGCAGCATAGCCTAGCTTAGCAATGCCTGCCCATGAAAGAGCTTTCAGTTAGTATTGACATTTTACCTGTAACTGATGATATCAACAAGAGTCCTAAAAGCAATGCCTCATTTTACTTCTAGCCTGTGAATAGCACTGACTTTTAGAAGCTTTATGTGAAATAATATATATTTTTTTCATTAGGCAATTTTATTACTAAATCCTCGCCTCCTTTTTGGAAGGCCAGCAACTTCTATCCGTTATCATGCACCATAAAATTTTATAAGAGGTTGGTTGCCTGGACAGAAAGCCAACCTATTTTTAAAGTTTTTATTAATGATAATAAATTTATATTAGTATTACATTATTATAGACAACACATACTCACTGTAAAATGTTAAAAGATATTAATAAGCAAAAACACACCAACATTCTCTTACCTAGAGATTATCCTATTTACACTTCAATGTGTAGAATTCTAGATTCTTTTATTTCCACATGCATTTATTTTTACCAAAATGCTATTGGTCATATTTGTTTATCAACTGCTTTTTTCTGCTAATACTCTTCTGCTTTCCATGTCAATACAGTTTTACTTTATGTAATACCCAGTTCAGTCCCACATTGGTTCAATTGCATCTAAAACATTTACAGGTACTTTATCCTAATTAGGATCTAATTTGGGACTTGGCTTTGCTTCTGGTTATGACCTGTAAACTTCTTCCTCAAGTAATGACAATGACTTTTTGAAGACAAAGCTAGTTGCCCTATAAAAGATTGGACTTTGTAGATTTTCTGTTAACTTTCTTTTGGTGTTGTTAGCTTGTTCTTAAATCCCTGTATATGGAAAAGTTAGAGCTAGGCCACATGGATTCAAGTTAAATGGTTTCTGACTAGGATATATTGTAGGTGGTGTCATATGTATATTTCACAGCATGTCATGTCCGAAGCACAATATCCAGAGGAAATAGCACTCATATGGCCCACTCTTCAGACCATAATGCCAGTGCTTCTTTCTAAGCCTGCCACACCTATATTTCTTAAGTCATAATTTCTCAGCCTGATAAAAACCTTATACATTTCCTGTAAAAGTTTTTTTAGTGTTTCTTGAGTGAAACTTTGAAATAATTTTTTTTTAAAGAAAATGTACATTATATGGTTGTTGATACACTATTTGCTTATCAGAGTTTTCTCAAAGATGAAGCATGTATTATTTTAGACTTAATGTAGAGATCTTGGTCTCAAGAAAATAATAGCCCTAACCTGTTTGGCTCAGTGGATAGAGTGTCGGCCTGCAGATTGA
The DNA here is from genome assembly GCF_000412655.1 of Myotis brandtii. Lineage (NCBI taxonomy): Eukaryota > Metazoa > Chordata > Mammalia > Chiroptera > Vespertilionidae > Myotis > Myotis brandtii. The sequence goes on along the minus strand of NW_005354385.1, from coordinate 16,455,725 downwards.
AGGGTCCCAGGTTCAATTCTGGTCAAAGGCATGTACCTTGGTTGTGGGCACATCCCCAGTAGGGGGTGTGCGGGAGGCAGCTGATCAATGTTTCTCTCTCATCGATGTCTCTAACTCTCTATCCCTCTCCCTTCCTCTCTGTAAAAAAATCAATAAAATATATTTTAAAAAAGAAAATAATAAAGCATCTTAGATATTTTAAATGTATGTTCTATATGATTTTTAAAAAAGTCATAACTTGGTCATTAACACCCTGTAAGAGGCTGTGTTGAAGATGTTGCATACAATCCTGGAGAGTGTTCATTTTTTTTCTTATTCTTTTGTTGGAGAGAGTTAATTTAACTGGATGGTTATTGGTCAGTCTATCTACTTCCTGGGCAAGAAAAGTTTAGAAGACATTTGCAAAGATAAGTTTAATAAAATATAATGAATAAATGAAAAAGATTAGTAGTAATTCCATGAAAAAAAATTAAGATCCACTTAATTAATTTTCCAAACTTTGAGGAAATTGCATATTTTTATTAAAAGTACAGGTAACATTTTCCCATTGCAATTTCTTTTCTATGTCTCTGTCTCTGATTCTCTCTCTATATACACACACGTTGATATCACAGCATTCCTCTTCTGTTGAAGAGTTTGCAGTTTATATCTTTTGAGCTTCTTGAGTGCTTCAAAATTCTGTATTGCTTAAAATATTTGTTTAAAGGCTTTCCTTTTAGAATGTTATAAAGGAGTAACTTTGAAAGAAACATCTAGGGTAGTTTCCCTTTCAAAATAAACATATTTGATTACTTGATACGTGGAAGCAACTTTCCCCTAGAGATGAAGATGAGAAGAGTCCTAGAAGGAAGTGGGCTGAGTGAAGACTGGTAACTCTGATAAGTATTTCTCACAATTCACTTTTGTTTGTGCTGGCTCTTGCTGTTGGCATTGATTTAGAAGGCTTAAAAATTCATATTCTTTGCTTTTCTTAACAATACTAGGTCATAAAAACTAGTACTTGTTGGGTGGGGGAAGGATTTGTGAGTTTAACAATGTCTTTTGCTCTTATGTATAAATGGTGTTGACTTAATAAGAAAACACTTTGTGTGTGTGTGTGTGTGTGTGTGTGTGTGTGTGTGTGTGTGTCTTGCACCATCAGCCTTAGTAGAGGATGAAGTTGCCTTGTGGTTCCTGGGGAGTTCAGATCCTTGTGCCATACACGTGCTGAGCCCCCGTTAGCCCTTCTGCTCTCACTTCATTGTTTACAGATGTGTGCACCTGACTGAACAGTGGAATTTGCCAAATGGTATGAAATTTGCTGGGCCATTGCTGTGCTTAGTAACGAGTCACTGAAATTTCAGAATTTTAGGTATGGCATTGTGTAATTATTCATTTCGATGTTAGCCTTTTCCCTCACCTGATTTTTGTCTTCCCTATCCTCCTCATCCCATCCCCTCCCCCAAATCTCCTGAAATGAACTTTTATTTGTATACTTCTGAAACTTTTTTCAGGACAACCCCCAGGTGTAAGATATCTCTCCGACTCAAGAACAGTCTTTTTGCCCTTCATAGGTGGCATTTAGACAAGTTCTGTTTTCTTTGATCTTACTTCTGTGGGTGATTTACGGCATGCATAATTTAAGCCTTACAATAACCCTGTAAGAATAGGTACTGCTATCACCAGGATACAGAGGAGAAGGCTGTGGCTCAGCTTCCAGCCTTTCAGTTTTGAAGTTCGGATTTTTTTCTTTCAAGCAGATTGCCACCTTAAAAGGCAGACAGTTTTGGTTTTTTGTTTTCGTTTTTTTTGCTTAACACAGGGAGCTCTGCTGTTACTTCCTTCAGATTCATTCTTCCTCTTATAAATATGTATGACCTTGTGCTTAAACCATATCATTTATAGGGGGAGGGGTCCTAATTATGAATAAATAATTAAGTAACTTAACTAAAAGCTGTTTTTTTTGTGTTTTTTTTTCAATATATTTTATTGATTTTTTACAGAGAGGAAGGGAGAGAGATAGAGAGCTAGAAACATTGATGAGAGAGAAACATCAATCAGTCGCCTCCTGCACATCTCCTACTGGGGATGTGCCCGCAACCAAGGTACATGCTCTTGACCGGAATCGAACCCGGGACCTTTCAGTCCGCAGGCCGACGCTCTATCCACTGAGCCAAACCGGTTTCGGCAACTAAAAGCTGTTTTAATCATCTGGCAAAACTTTCCATAATGTGAATTTTAAAACACACACACACACACACACACACACACACACACTTCAAATCTGTAATTGAAAATTGCTTTTCTAATAAATGACCCTAATGGTTTTCATACTTTATGCTTAGTTTTGAATTCTTGAATGGTTCCTTATACAAATGTCTTTCTTATTCTTTACTTGGGCACACTAGGATACTTTCTAAAATATATGTTGTTATTGATTTTAGAGAGAGAGGGAGGGAGAGGGATAGAGAGATAGAAACATAAATGAGAAACATCAATTGGCTGCCTCCTGCACGACCCCTATGGGGGTCAAGCTCACAACCCAGGCATGTGCCCTGACTGGGAATTGAACCAGTGACCTCTTGGTTCATAGGTCTGTGCTCAACCATGAGTCATACCGGCCAGGCTAATTTTTTTTGTTTTCATCTTATTTCTTGTCACATTAATATCGGAAGGGAATTTCATGTAGAATTTAATATGGAAACTATTAAAACAAAAGTCTCTCAAAGTATGTTTCAAGTCACTAGTGATTTTAGTCATAAGGATCTTTGCAAGAACACAGATAACTTCAGGCAAAACATTATCAAAATATCTCATTTGCTTTTCCTCTAGTGCTATCTATCAAAATAAAATGTATGTCAAAATTACATGTGAAAATACTTGAAATTACATTTTGTTAACTGAAATATATCACATTTGTAAAAGGGTCAGTTGTGGTATTGCTGGCAATCTAAAATGGTATGATATCCCCCTTTTTAAATTTATTTTTTTAAAGAAAAAGCTGAAACCTTTCTTTAAAAGGTTTTATAAATCACTGTTATATAACAGAGATTGGTCCAGCTGAAAAAAAAAAGTTTCATTTATTTCTACAATTTAAATAATGTGGAAGTCACCCCAGAAGAAATAAATTGTTTCAGAGGTCTCAATCATATTCTACTGTGGTAGGCAGGGGTGGGTCTGGCCCGTAAGAGTAAATTTAAGAGTTTCTGCCTTTTGGTGGGACCTAGTATCTCAGGATTGAATTTTGGAAGTAAGAAGCAGAGCTTGTTGGTTCTTTTTTCCCCAGGCTGAGTAGTGACCCCAGATTGGAAATTTAGTGGAGTTTTACGGTAAACGGTAGGGTGTGTCCTCCAATGGAATGTCTACTCCAACTTGAGATTCCAAGATATAGTAGGGCTAGAAGGGAATTAACCCTGGGGTGGAGCTATAGAGGTCACTTAATCTGCCTGAATTTTGAATTTAGGGCAGTTTTTGAGGGGCAAGCTCTCCAAAGAGAAAGTGTATATGCTCAGAAGTGTTCTCTCTATATACAAAGCATTGGTAAAAAAAAATTTAAAAAAATTGATGTTTCACAATTTAAATATTTCTAGAAGTCTTATTGAACCCAAAACTTTCAAGTGACTTAAAAAAGGATTTTTCCCCCTTCATGATATCAGATGCTTATTAAGGCAGTTTACTTACAGAATTTTAATAAAAAACTATGTGATTGGTACTGCGCAATTTGAAAGTTGACAAAATAGAGACTTGCAGAGGTTAAATAATTTGCCTAAGGTCATATAGTGAGTAATGAAGTTTGAATTTAGCTCTAGGTATTTTGAATTTTGGTTATATGTTTTTTTAATCATGATCCTGTTGTCTAAAGTTAGCCATTCTCAACTCTGAGATAACAAGATCCTAACTCTGCTCTCTCAGGAGCCAATATGGGAATTGGTTTCGGAAGTGTATTTACTCTTTACTTAGAATAGCATCTGTGATGTGTTTATCCAAGGGCTATTTGGATTAAAATTATAAAATAATTGAGCACTGATCTGATCCTTTCTGATATTTTAATAAAAAATGTATATTACCAGTTTTTAGTTGCAGAACATAAAAAAAAAAAAAAGAAGAAGAAGCTGTTTGGACCAGGGAAGAATTTAATACAGGGAATGATGTTTATGAGAGTGTTGGCAGTTTGGAGTCTCAGGCCCAGGCCAGGCCTTCAGGGGCAGGAGTGCCTTTTCTCTGCCTACCTGGAGCCCCGCTGCCTCTGCGGTCATCAGGTCATCAGGAAGGCGGTGAAGCTGCCCTCAGAACAAAGCTGGGATCCAGGAATCAGAAGCCATCACCTCAAGTGGTGGCTCAGATGCCACCCTGTGAACCTTGGGCTCATCCAGGAGAAAAATGATTGTCCCATGCTTTGTTAAAACCCACGAAATTAGTGCCTGGACAATGGAGTGATGCTGCAATAAACCCAATGTCTTCATGACACTGCTTAGCTCACTTTTTCCTTCCGAATTTTTTTTTTTAAAGATATTTGTATTGATTTCAGAGAGGAAGGGAAAGGAGAGAGAGATAGAAATATCAATGATAAGAGAGAATCATTGATTGGTTGCGTCCTGCAGGCCTCACACTGGGGATCAAGCCTGAAACCTGTGCATAAGCCCTGATTGGGAATCGAACTGGTGACCTCCTGGTTCATGGGCTGACGCTCAACCATTGACCCACACCAGCCAGGCTTTCCTTCTAATCTTAATACCTGCTTATTTAATTAGCAGACCCCTAGTTGAAAGGGGCTCTGCAGTAAGAAGTATTTAGGTTTTGGCCTCTGTCATATGGGAAGGCACACAAGAAGGAAGTGGGTATGGAGACTGAGCACCAGTCCACTATTTATCCACTGTACCATTAAAAATCATAGCAATGGCTGAGACCTGACTTTGTTTCCATGGCCTCATTTCCTGACTTTCCTCACCCAGCCCTCATTAAAATGTCGCCTCTGGCCTTTCTGGTCATGTGTCTTGTGGAAGATTTTTTTTTTCTTTTCCTTTTCAGTGTTTTGAGTGGGTAGATATATAGGTGACACAATTTAAAAAAATGCCACTAGTCGCTTTATCTATGAATAAATACCTTCAAAATAAATATTTTAGCAATAGATGTAGTTACACTTTTTCTTTTAATTTTTGAAATATTGGATTTACTAGTATAACAAGTGGGCCCAGGATGTTAGAGCTAAACTCGAGCTTTTAATTCCAGAACAGCAGAAAAAAGTTCTTAGCACATACAACTCTAGAGAGTGCCCTAAATCTATTATACCTCTGGGAGAGTAAGTATTCTGCAGGGAATCAAATATGCGCATACAATATGAATTTATACATATATCTTTATATACATTTTTTCTGAAGTGAAAGTAATTAAGATATGGGTTTTCCTAGAATTTTTGATGGGGCTTCCTTTTGGATAGTATATTATAAGGCAATAGTTCAAGTTATGTGGAAGTGTTGGAAGGAAGTAATTTTTAAGTTAAAGTTTTGTCTTTTGACTTTTTTTTTTTTTTTTTTTTTTTTTTTTTTAGGTCAGGTACCTAAAATTGTGAAAAGTTTAATTGGTTTCTAGAAAGAAGGAGAGGTCCTCCAAAGCACTTTTTCACATTGATCAATTGATGTATTATGTAAACCCCTAGAGGCCTAGTGCACGGATTCATGCACTGGTGGGTCCCTGTGCATGGCCTGTGCCCTTTCGCAACCTGGGACCCCTAGGGGGATGTCGGATAGCTGGTTTTGACCCAATCCCTGCAGGCCTGATCCAGACAGGAGGGAGCCCAATCCTGTGCATTGAACGTCTGTTCCCTGGTGGTCAGTGCGCATCATAGTGACCGGTAGATTGGTCGTTCGGTTGCTTTGGCTTTTATATATATAGAAGATGTTTTCTTTTCGGCAGTTCCTTGTGTATTTTTTTCATTTTCTTTCTTTACTTATCTTCTTAAAACCTTTTATATTTAGAGAGCAAATATAAGATACCAGTTTATAAGTTAAGGGGAAAAATGAATAAGATGTCTGTTTGTTTGTGTTTAATTACAGAGTATTTGTATTTCATAATTTTATCTTGATATTTACATTTTTATCTCCTTAATCTGTTTCCTCTAAATGCATTTACATATAAGGGGAAAAGCAACTGGTAAGCTAAAAAACACCCATCTTGCTGTTTTGGAAGTATTCAGTTATATAATCAGCTCAAAAGGTGTAAAAATCCATCAATTTCAGGGCAGGGTAATAAGTAGTAATCTTAGCAGATAAATTATCCAGTTGCACTCAATTATTACTTTTGAAAATGTTCTATAAAAGGGGTATTTGCAGAGAGAATATCTGCAATTACAATCTAGATTTTGAAATAAGAAAGAAGCTTGCTGATGACAGGTTTTCAGGTAGATATTTAGGTAGTAATGAAGTTAATCCTATTTTCACCTATTCTGAAATCTGAATAGAAATAACACAATGATAAAAATATAGACTTTTGAGAATTAATGGATTAGCTATGCATGGGGCTGAATCTTCTGAACCTCTATGACAAATATAACTTTCACTTCATACCTCCCTCTGCTCCTCCTTGTTCTTGTTCTTCAAGAACACTGCATTTCCTTTGGAAGATATTCATTCTCCTGAGCACCGAAGTGATATTAATATTGGCTTTCCCCTCTGCCCCATTTTTGCTTTGTGGTATCTATATTCTTGCAAGAGAGGACATAAACAACCAGGAACTCTCACTACCTTGGAGACTGATACCATCTGGCCACTCTCTACTACCTTTACAGCTGCCCATCCCCCATCAGTTTTTTCTCAGTCCTCTCTAACCTGTCATCATGATCTCCATTAATATGGGGTACTTGACTCATCCAGTCTCTTATCTTACTGTTCGTATTGTTTATTAAAAACAAACAAACACACCACCAAAACCCCTCTGCTGTACTAACTGAAATTAGCAGACCTCTGAAATGGTACATTCAGAAATGCCATTCACTCCACAGATTCTTATCTTCCTCCCTTTCCTACTAAACCTATTCTGCTCTTTATGTCTCTTAAACACTTTTAATTTTTCTAGTTACCTGGCTTTTCATGTACTTATTTTTCTGTACTATCTAAACTCAGGGCCAATCATTTTAACTGTCTTTAATAACTGGTTCAGTTTTAAGCTTACTCGTATCCCTAGACAAACTTTTGCTCAACATTCCACCAACCATAAAACTAAATCAGCCTAAATGATACCATTTTAATTCTCCAGCTAACTGGAGGGAGAAAGTGGGCCTGCATAACCTGATGGCAGATTATTTGCATGTATCTCATGTAATATTTATAACTTCCATGGAAGCTATTGTTATCACCTTTATCTAGATTTAAAAGAAAAAGAAGAAAATGCAAAGTTGGGTTTGAACCTAGGCTTTCTGATGCATGACAGCACAAGGAATGCAGGAATTCCAAATATCACATCTGCAAAGCAATCTTTCTTGGAGAGGAATGTCTCTCCCCCCCTGATTGTCAAAGAGACTCCTGGGCTTCACTCTGCACCAGCTTTACGCCAATCTCCATAGCTATTCCTATGGCCAGAGTCATGCCAGCCTCTAATTGTTTTGGGCTTGAGTTATTGCCAATCAGAGTAATAAGGTTGGGAGATTTTGCTACTTGTTTTAGGCCAATTAGGTCCACTTATGTAGCTAGCTTATGGGAGTTGACCTCATCTAGTCACCAGGTCTGCTAAACTATATAAGAAATATGAGATGGATACTTGGAAGCAACTGGCAAAAGTCTGTTGTAGTGGCTGATAATTTTATTCAATATAAAGGTCTCCCATTTTCAAATAATCATTTATTTCAGGTTTGGTTGCAGAAATTTAGAAAACTAAATCATAAGAGAAGGCAGTCCAAAATAAAAATGGAACAATTTTTCAGGGTTTACTTTCTTAAGAAGCCTCATATGGGAGTAGAGAAGGTTATATTATAGTAATTCCATGTTGGTAGGTTTATTAGCCATATAAGCTGGAAGATCAGCAATGAAAAGCAATTGAGACTGGAGGTGAAAGTGTAGCTTAGGTGGTGCCCCAAGTAGTCTACGGTGGATGGCAAATAAATGAGGTGAGGGTGTTTATTTGAGAAGTCAAATGCACAGAACAGGGGATGCAGGAGTGTTGAAAAGGTACAAGTGGTTGTAATCAGAGAATGGGGTATTAAAGTCTTATCTTTCTCATATGGCGATGTTTCAGGCAATGACAAGATCCTCTGGGGATGGAGGACCATGCCAGGTAGGATGGTCCATCAATGTGGGCACTGAAATTTACAGCTATAAGGAAGAGTAAGTTTACTGATGGCCAGATGTCAAATTCCTCAGTGTTTATAGAAAGTGAATTTGGAGTTAAGTAATTAACATGGATAAAGTGGCACTATACCTAGATGGCGAGACCTTTGGAGGAAAGGGTGTGGTGGTTAATGAACTAGAATAATATGTTAGTGTGAAAGGTGCAGAAAGGATGCAGGGAAATGCTGACATTGCTCCCTTCCTGATGTGTAGAGGCAAAGGGAGACTGAACAGACTTCATCTGGGAAGTTTATGATGAAGATGGTATAATTGAGGAGAAGGCAATATACATGGTGGGGCGGGGGAGTAGGTTTACATTTGTGAGTAGGTGAAACAGAGTTTATTCTTGTATTATTATTTATTAAATATTGTATTATCTTCCATATGAACAACTGTAAGTCTACTTTTGCCCCATCCTGTACATAAGCTTCTTGGTAATTGGAGAGCAGTTCCACAGTACAATAGAAGGGGTTTGGGTAGGGTTGGTGAGAAAGAACCTGGGCGAGTGACAAGCTACTCTGGGCAGCGATTATGGATTGTGGACCTGAGAGGATTGGGGTTGCAAAATACTCTTCACTCAAGATCTCTAGTATAATTTGACACTTTTTTTTAGTGTTATCACTGCCTATTGCCTGAGCCATTCCTCCTAAACCACTCAATAAACTAAGCTGCTGCTTATTCTCCAAGCCGCATATACACTTGTCTCTGCTCTTGCATACATCTGGTACATACATCCAGTCTCCCAGAAATGCTCCCTTAGTCCATCTCAACATACCCCATAAGACCATGTCAACCTTCACCTCCTCCAGGATGTTTTTCTTTATAGTTCATATACTCTCTGTTTCACTTGGCATGGCTTTTAAGATGCTTTATACCCATGTTATTTTGTGTGTGTTTATGGCAGGACTGACTATTTTGATATATTTCCTGTACTATCTAACATGGCTCCTTGCCCTTGTGTGTGAATATGGCAGTCAAAGGGACTCATGGCTTCATTTTAGTCTCTTTACCACCTTTAGCTGCCTATGTTATACCTGTCTGGTGTAAAAATCCATCCCCACCCTTTTTTTGGGAGGGCGTGAAGATTTCCTCTATTTTTTTTTTTTAAATCAAAGAAGGTCTCAGCTCTAGCTCATGTATTGAATTCATATTTTCTTCTGGAGAATAAGCTTTAGATGCTATTTTCCCTTTCTTGGGCTCAAACACCACTGAACACCTCCCTCCTTCCCCCACCCCCAAGCAGATAGAAAGAATAGTTAAATGATGTGTGTGATATCTGTATAAGGTTTATTTTTGCTACCATAGCAACTACCAGCAGTTACATTCTCTCTCATTTTGGGAGCTTGTGGTTCACATGAAAGTGTTTGGTGTAACTTTTCGTGCTAACCCCTGAAGGAAACTGCGATCCTCTCCCTGACTCATCATGAAGAGCTTTGCCTATTTTTTTATTTTGCTTAAAAATAAAAACAAAACAAAAAACAAAAAAAAAATCTACTCTTTATATCTTTGACTACTTCAATTCATTTGTGGGATTCTCTAGAAGTACTCTTGTGAGTGTCCAAATACCATTTTATATCTATTCTTTATAGTCTTCATTTAAAAAATCATTTATTGACTCTACTAGTACCAATGGAATTGAAAAATTAAAATGACAAATTTCTTGCCCTGAAGAAACCCACCATGTTGGAAGAGAAAGCGATAAATGCGAACAAGTATCATGTAGAGCTTTTGCAGTCTGATTACCTGTGAATGGCCGCGGGTGCTTAGTGAACATAGGACAGGGGACCAGAGGGTTCCAATGTGGCCTTCATTGTGATCTATATGGTGTTGAATCTTATTTTTGTGCTTTTGATTTTAAGTGGTGAAAATCACTTAAATAATTAACACGCAACATTATGAAATCCGGAATATTGCAAAGGGAAACACTACTCACTGCTGGTGAAATTCTGGAGGGGTGTGTGTGTGTGTGTGTATTTAAAATTCTCCCAAGATGAAGGAAACAGCCAGGGGAAAATATGCACATCACAGGCAAGGTATTCTTAAAGCCTGTGTGTTCTAGAGTTTGATTAAGTGGAAGAGCAAGTTATTAGTGACTGAGAATGCTATTTACTCCTTGTCCAGAGACCTCACAAGGCGACAGCGTGTCTTCATGAAAACACAGCCTCTCCACTATGTCTGTTGCTTACTTTGCCTTTGGATTTCCACCTTGCCCGGCAGTGACACTGGCAGCTCCACCCAGGGCAAACATCACTTGGTTTCTAAATAAGGCACAAAGCTGAAAATACACAAAAGTGGAGTGCTTGCTAAAGGTAAAAGAGTATGGTGGCTCTTGTCCATACTATGTGGTGATAATGTCTATGTCTTTATAACATGGGAGCTAAGGAAAATAATATTTAGCTCTTCAATTAAGAATTACTTATTCATTATTTTCTAAGAGGAAGCCACTTTACCCCTGGCCGAGTAACTTGGTTAGAGTGTTGTCCTGATACACCAAGGTTGTAGGTTTGATTCTGGGCATGTACAAGAATCAATCAATGAATGCATAAATAAGTGGAACGACAAATCAATGTTTCTCTCTTCTCTCTCTCTCACTCTCTCTCTCCCTCTTCCCCTTCCTTTCCCCCTCTCTCTAAAATCAATAAATAATTTTTTAAGCAAGAGGAAGCCACACTATAAAAAGGCCTCATGAAAAATCTCAAAAGTTTTCCATGTGACTCATTCTGAAGCCTTAAAAAAAAGTGTGTATTTTTAAATTTAAGTTGACTAATAACTTATTTAAATTTTTTAACTGACATCTTTTTATTTAGAAGGGGAGATTACATAGAATTAATTTCACTTCCAAAAAATATTTACTACCAAGATCTGCTTATGTTCTCTTTGGGGACATTAGAATATTCAATCAGTGTTAGATATTTCTACATGGCAGGCACTGTACCGGGGACTTTTTCTATATTAACTTATTAAATTTTCACAGTAAACCCTTGAGTACACATCATGGCTCCCTCATTTCACAGATGAGGATCTGAGGTAGAGTGTGGGTAAGGACCTTCCTAGATCACACAGCCAGTCAATGGCTAAGCTGAGAATCAATCCAGGTGGTCAGCTGGACAACCTCACATTTAGCAAAAGTAATTTTTTGCTTAAATTGTAGGCTAGGGGAGTGATGCTATAATTATTTATCTAAACTGCAAAAGTAATTATATATTTTATTTTTTAAAATATAATAAGTGCATGAGGCAAACGTCGCTCTCAACAGGCCTCATCTCATGCCTGCGTGCAACATGAGAAATTTCCTACAGGCTTAACCCGTATTTCCTTCTTGCAATCACTTACTCTTGCTTCAATATTTCATCTACATGAGTGGAGCTCAATCACCTTCACTCTTTTATCCTCCTCCTCTGAATTATTGGGACAGTGGCTGAGGAAGGAACCCTGGTCTCTGTGGTTTCTGCTGTAGGAACTGAGGGGCCTTGCTGTAGAGCAAGCATGTCAAACTCAAAGGCTAACACGGCCAAATAAACGAGGCATGCGACCCGCAGGTTGAGAATTCGACACGCTTGCGTAGAGGGCCTGGCAGTGGACCCTCCTGCTCTGACGGACAGCCCTGCCTGGCCTTGAGTGTCTGTGAAGATCCTCCCATGAAAAGGCCATCAAAGTAGCTCTGCTCAGAATTTATATTCTGAGGAAGGGCAGGGTCTGGGAGCCAGACAAACAAAATAAATAAAAGAAAAACAACAGTGCTAAATGCTTTGAAGAGAATTAAGATGGGGTGATGTGATGGCAACTTGTTTGCTTCTTTAGACAAGATCCCTGAAAGTCTTTATGAGAAGGTAACATTTAAACTGAGTAGAAGAATTCCAGGTGTAGGGATGAGCAAAGACAAAACGCCTAAGACTGGGAGGGCTTATGGATAACATGCCTACGAGAGAGTCAGTGTTGCTGTAGCACCATGGGCTACTGAAAGGGGCATGAGAGACAGATAGGGCCAAGCTGGTTGGTTTTATTCACCAGTCTGAGGCTTTGGGATTTCCTCTTAGACCTGTAGGAAGCCTTTGGAAGATTGAAATGGGGAATGAATTGCTAGAATTTGGATTTTAAAATGATCACTGTGGAGGTTTTGGGAAGAGATTGGATTGTAGCATGAGCGCAGAGGCAGGGAGATTGTGATGGTGGGAGGGGATGGTGGGTTGACCTGGGATAGTTGTAGTGGAGACTAAGTTTATGGATTCACCATCTATTTTGGAGTGAAGGTGGGTAGTGGGGGAAAGAGGAATTGAGGTTAATTTTTAGATTTTTGGCCTTTGGGAGGCTACTTTTTGAGATGAGTAAGGCTGAGGGAATCGAGATAAAGATCTCACTTTTGGCATTGTCAAGTTTTAGATGCCTAATAGATAGCAAAGAGGAGATGTAAATAAGATGGACACTAATCCTCCAGGTAGGGTGACTATATAATTGATATGCAACCTGGAACACTTTGAATGTAAAATGGAAGTGTGGTGGGATTTGGATTTTAAATGCTAAAGCAGGGACAACAGAGGTAATTGGGACTCTCTTGGAAAACTGGAATGTATTGCATGCAGGAATTTGTTTCCAGGAAAATATTTCAGGATTGTCAATATCAGATGCTTAGAGTACTGCTAAGAAATCGAGTGAGATAACAAAGATGTCTGTTTTTCAATATCCAGAGGGACATGAGGATCACTGGTGATAATAAAAATTTAGGACAGTTTCAGTGGGCTTAGGGGGTGGCAGCCAGAAAGGAGTGGACTTGTGAGCAGATATTAGGTAAGGATATAAGGTCAGGAAGTAGAGATGGAAACTATAGACCTTTTATTTTATTTATTTTATTTTAATACTTTTATTGATGTCAGAGAGGAAGGGAGAGGGAGAGAAAGATAGAAGAATCAATGATGAGAGAGAATCATTGATTGGCTGCCTCCTGCATGCCCCCCTTCTGGGGATCCAGCCTGCAACCCGGGCATGTGCCCTGACCAGGAATGGAACCAACCGTAACCTCTGGGTTCATAGGTGGATGCTTAACTGCTGAGCCATACCCGCCGGGTTATAGACACCTTTTAAAGAGAAGTTTTAGGGTATCTGCAGGGGATTTACCTGTTTCCTTTTTGTTTTATTAGCAAAATTAAATGCCTGATCTTTTTTCTGAATTTTATTTTTACATACCTACTTTTCTTCAAACTATCATCCTAGCAATATTAAATTTTATGTTGATATTATACAGATGTTTTTAACATGAGCATCTAATGATTAACTAAATTATCTAATCTGCAAGCATTTCTAACTTTATGAAGGAGATAAAAAAACAACAACAACATTGAATTCTCTAATATTTCAGGAGCTACTTGTGAAAAACTATAAAACACATTCTCTTCAGAAAAATGACCAGTGAAGGTGTTACATGATCATTCTTGGGATGATTTTGTAAGACCTGTGAATTCCTTCCTTTACGTATTTGCCTGAGGTAGGATGTGCCTGGCACTTAACACATGATAAGCAGTAGAGTTAGTAACACAACAGGACAGTGGTTTAGCATTCTCTAAGAGTGAATAGCCAATGGAGTGATACCATTTTAGAGAGACTCTTTAAAAGAATCGTAAGTATATATGAATTATCAACTTAAATTAATCTAACATTTTCTAATCATCTGCTTTTTATAATAATCTAATATATTCTTATGAACTATTATTACTCTTAAACATTTTAATATGTTTGAGGACTCTTTCAGTCAGAATTTTTATAGAAGAAGCTGAACTTAAATTTTGTGAATTGATATTTTGGATTGACAATTACATAAATTTTTTCCTTTGACGCATTAAATGTATGTGCAATGATGTAATGTGTGCTTGTTAGAGAAGAAAAATTAAATAATACTTAATCTATTAAACACTGTGTGTATATAAAATTAATTACTACTCTTTAGTTTTAAGACATGGTGAAATTCCTTTCAGATTATCATGAATATTTTAATAAACAATGTAATAACTACATTTATCTAGGGCTTTCACTTTTACCATGTACTAACAATTTTTTATAATACAAGAACCCTATAAAGAAGATTTTGGATATTTTCTTCATTCACTATCAAAAATAAGTAAATGGAGATTCAGAGGTATTAAGTTACTTAACAGAGAAATTTAAACTAGAATTAAGCATTTGTATCCCTAGGTTGGTGCTCTTTTCCATATATCATTCTGGCATAGGGCCTTTCAATATTAACACCCCATTAGGTTGTGAGTAAAAATAGCATTTAGTCAAATTTACCTGAATTAAACAAACAAACAAAAAACAGCCCTTAACATATACTCTTAGAGAAGACCCAGAGTGTAATATTAACTGTCAGCATGAATCATAATAGAATGTTGCTAGTGGAAATTCTGGTTTGGCTGGTACTTGATTACATATGACTTTGCTTACTTAACTAACCAAAGAGCATAACCTGACTCATCATTTTGTTTATAGTACTGTACTTCTTTTGTAAAAATGTGTGCACTACAACTTCATTCTCTTTTTAATGACCACGCTAACCTATCCAGTATGTAGATGCCTGGCATTATGTAATCTTAGATGACATGTGAAAATGAGTCTTTTTGTGCATGCTAAAATTTGGGGGTAGATTGTCTGTGGATAATAAAAATGGTCCCTTTAATTGAAACTCATTGGCAGTTTGGTGACTTAAAAGAAATGATGAAGTGAAGAAAAATGTAAGCTAACATTGTCTTGTGGTAGAAAGTGTATTTCTCCTGCTTCATTGCAAAATGACATATAACATTTTGTAAGTTTAAGGTATTAAATATGTTGATTTGATGCACTTAGGTATTGCAAAATGATTACTACCATAGCTTTAGCTAACACCTGCATCACATCACATAATTACCATTTCTTGTTCTATGGTGAGAATATTTAAGATCTATTCCCCTAATATCTGTCAAGTATATAATACAATATACTTACTATAATCATCTGCTGTACATTAAATCCACCAGAACTTATTCATCTTATAACTGAAAGTCTATACTCTTTGACCAACATCTCCCATTTTCCCCATCTTTAGCCCCTGGTAACCACCATTCTACTCTCTGTGTTCAGCTCTTTTAGATTTCACATATACGTGTGAGTGATATCATATAGTATTTTTTCACTCAGTAAAATGCCCTCATGGTCCATTCATATTGTCACATATGGCAGGATTGCCCTCTTTCTCATGGCTGAATAATGTTTCATTGTGTGTGTGTGTGTGTGTGTGTGTGTGTGTATGATCATATATATTCTATAGTCATACTAATACCAGTTCAAATACTAATACAATACTAATAGGAATATCATTCAGATATAACAAATCTTTGTTATTCATTAATTCATTTTTGGACACTTAGGTTGTTTCCATATCTTGGATACTGTGAAAAATGCTACAATGAACATGTAATGCAAATATCTATTTAATATCCTTTTTCATTTCATTTGACCATATACTCAGAACTTCTGGATCATATGGTAGTTCTATTTTTAATTTTTTGAGGAACTTCTATATTTTTTTCTATAGTTGATGTATCAATTTACCTTCCTACCAACAGTGCATGAAAATATTTCTTATAACTGTTTGATATTTAAAGATGTCTTTTTAGAAGTAATAAAATTATAAAAACCTGAAGGAATGGAGAATTAATATTTGTTTGTACCTAGGAAAGATTCTAAGTGTTCAAATTATAAATCAGCTTGCTATTATAAAATATATCCAAAACTTGGAAAATAGTTAGTTCAATAAAATTAGAGTGGTTACATTTTTTTTAAGAAGGTCAATGTTCTAAATACCTTGCAGAAATCTGACTTGCATAATTCAAATTTAGTTTATCCATAGAAATAAATTCATGAGTTGTGTTTCAAATTTAACTCACAAAGAAACCTTGTGACATTTAAGGTACGCATAAATTGTAACAGCAGAAAATGCAATTTCACCATATTTTATTTTAATGATCAAAAAGATATATATCAAGTTATTATTTGCCCCTGGTTAGTTGTTGCTACTAAGCACACATTGCGGATTAAAAATGAAATAAATCCATTTACCCATGTAGGTCATGAGGTCAGATAGTTGAGACTATAAATAGGCAGATTTAATGATGTTATTAATAAAAAAGAGGAGAATGTCTCTCTGGGGTGTCTTGTTTACTCTTACTAAGCTTATGTTCTTTAGAAAACAAATTACTAAAGCAGACGGAATAAGGAAAAAATGAAGGTGAGTAATAGAATTACTTTAACCTGTTATACATTCAACATTAAGAGTATAATTATATTCCATTTTCATGTTTGAGACAGAAAATAATATTTTATGTTTCAAAGAAAATAATACCAAATGGTATCAATCTATCTCTGCATTAATTTTTAGAATTAAATGTGGATGAGTGTTTTCTACAGAATCTTGGAGTTATGTAGCTATGACTTTAAATGGAGTATTTGGAAGCCATTGTCATCACAGTTGTTTATACAGAGACAAATGTGGTGTTTAGTTCATAAACCATATATATGGAGAAGTACAACTAGAAACTCATTCTTTCTAAACCATACTGTTTCAGCCATCCCACAGTGCTGTGGCCAGTACTGACCACATTCTACAGAATCTTGGAGTTATGTAGCTATGACTTTAAATGGAGTATTTGGAAGCCATTGTCATCACAGTTATTTATACAGAGACAAATGTGGTGTTTAGTTCATAAACCATATATATGGAGAAGTACAACTAGAAACTCATTCTTTCTAAACCATACTGTTTCAGCCATCCCACAGTGCTGTGGCCAGTACTGACCACAACCCCCCCCCCTCTTTTTTTTTTTTTTTTAAGTTCAGCCTATTGTCAATTATGTCACAGAACTCTTAAGTTGTATGGATAGTCCACAGAAGATTCTAATCAGTGACTGTTGGGGTAACTTGTTTGCTAAAGGTTTTTACTCAAAAGAGAAACCAGAAAACAATGAAAAATTTGTTTAAACAACAACAAAAAATGGATGCAGTGTTAACTTGATGACTGGTTACATTTGGGGTTTTTTGTTTGTTTTTGAGAATTGATCTTATGGAATCACATAAAGGTGATTTTTGAATTTTCACAGTGAATTAGAGAAAGGTTAAGTTGTTGGTTAAAAAGAATTGGTTAGTTTTGTGATAAAATATAAATAAAATTCTTTATATTTTCTAGTTTTTATCTTTCTAGTTTTCCTCAAGAAAAGTAGTAAAAGGAGATTAAGAAAATAAAGTAAGAATGGTATATGCATGATGTTTATGAAATTGTGGGGACAAAAAGTAGAATACAATGATCTTTTTGTGAGACTATTGCACTAAATATCTCCGATTGGTTTTTATTTTAGGATCAAAAAGTGAAGTGTCAGCAATTATTTTAGCTCCTTTTTCTTGGCGTTCATAATAACTGGACCACACCTATTGTGCCAGAATTCTTGTACTAAAAAAGTTGTTGTAATGGCTTTGATATTCTAAGAGCTATTTTTGAACAAAATATCTGCTAAGACTTCGTGCTGCATGGCCACGGCTACTTGGCATGTATGTATGCCTTTGTTTGTAGGTCCACCTATTTCCTCAGGGAAAGTTTGCAGAAATGAGACTACTGTATATTTCTTTGTCATTTCCGTCTGCTGTTTCTTGGGAAGGAAGAACTGCCATGGATTTTACAGTATTTGTACACTAAATTAGCTACCTTTCTGTGAAACTGGAAAATAAAAGGTAGTTGGGAGGGCTGGGAATAATATTTTAGGTTGTCTAAACCAGGCACATAATTTACTTTTTAGAGTATGGGTGATTTTCTTTGTTTGAAAAGACTAATAGATCATGAAAGCATGACTCTGATGAATTAGTCTTTAACATACACATGTCTAATGTTTCTTGTTTTGTTTTTTCTTTTTTTGTTTGTTTCTGGTGAGTCAGTACTTCTTTTAGCTGTTGTTTCAAGGAAAATAAAAGCAAATAGTATCAATCTGTCTCTTCAAATAGAATTTTAAGATCTCGATTATTGTTTCATTGGTGCTGGCAATTCAATATGGGAGAAAGGAAATGAACTTGGAAATGAACTACCCCGGGTTTAAAAACCTCCATCTGCAGTTTACTGTGACTAAAGACAAGTTAATTATCCTCTTGGGGATTTGTTCTTTTTTTAAAAAAATTCTTTATTGTTGAAAGTATTACATATGTCTCTTTTTACCCCCATTGACCTCTCCCCACCCACTCCTGCCCCCCAGCACAGGCCCTCACCCCCCTACTGTCTGTGTCCATGGGTTATGCTTATATGCATGCATACAAGTCCTTTGGTTGATCTCTTACCCCCTCCCTCCCCGCTCCACCGCTGCCTTCCCTCTGGGGAATTTGTTCTTTATACTGTGACATACAGATAGAGCAATTCACAGGTTGTTGTAATAAGTATAAGGCATACATTGCTTCTTGCTCTTTGTAACTTATAATAAATTACACTGTTGATGTTATGGGTGCTTTGCCAGTGCTCATTGATAGAGCAAACTAAACAGAAAGGGAGAACAAGGTACATT
The DNA here is from genome assembly GCF_000412655.1 of Myotis brandtii. Taxonomy (NCBI): domain Eukaryota; kingdom Metazoa; phylum Chordata; class Mammalia; order Chiroptera; family Vespertilionidae; genus Myotis; species Myotis brandtii. Next base: position 16,436,869 of record NW_005354385.1, on the reverse strand, counting down.
TGGGGCTTTTATGTATACTTAAACTGTATAATAATAAGTATTAATTTTTTGAGTACAGGAACTGTCCTATTTATTGCTGTACCCAAAGCAAGTGTGGGTGCTTAATAAATGCTTGTTGTGTGAGGGTGTGGGTGGGAAAACTCAGGTTTCTTCACCTTCTGCTTCAGTGTTCTTTCCTACATAGCGTTACCTTTAACTCTGCATTACTCTATTAAGTGAACTCATTTTAATTCATCTATAATTTGACCTTTTTCACAAACAGGACTATAAAATACATTCTTATTTGCTGTTGACTGGGAGAGAATACATACAAAATACTTTATTTGGGAGAGTTGTCAAACAATGTGAGAAAATATTTGTAAAAGGTAAATGACTCTATGATAGATTTAGGAGGAAGAGAAAACTCTTTTAATGAGATATAGATGTTAGAAAACCTAATGGTTGGTTGATTGGTTTCGTTTAAACATTGCTTATAGACAAACAGATTTTTTTTTTAATGACTGAAAATAATTTATTACTTGTGCAAGTTCTTATTTGTGAGAATCAGGGTCAAATGGTAAAAAAACAACTGTCATTTCACACCAAATGCATAAAATGCCCTATCCCAGACTGCTTTTCTTTTTAAAAATTTATTATTGCCACTATTGCAGATGTCCCCCATTTCCTCCTGCCCTTTGCCCCCCTCCACCCAACCCCCAGGACCCCCTTCCCCTGGCCTTCACCTCACTGTTGTCTGTGTCCAGGGGCTATGAATATATGTTCTTTGGCTAATCTCTTCATCTTCTTTTATCCAATTCCCCACCCCCCTCCACTCCCTTTTAAGAAATAAAAAGGAGCCCTGGCCGGTGTTGCTCAGTTGCTTGGGCATCATCCTGTGCACCAAAAAGCTGCTGGTTTCAATTCCACTCCGGGCACTTGCTGGGTTTGTGGGCTCCATCCCTGTTAGGGGGCATGCAGGAGGCAGTTGATCAATGGATGTTCTGCTCTCACAGCGATGATGTTTCTCTTTCACTTTCCCTCTGCCTTCCTCTCTCTCTAAAAATTAATTTAAAAATTAAAAAAAATAATACAAAAGGAAAGCATCTGAGCACCTCTGTCTCTCCTCAAGCTTCTGTTCACTAATCAGAACTAATCACTAATCCGAATTGTGAACATTTACTGTAAGCCATTTGAACATTATTGTTGCTGTATGATAAGTATATTCTGTATAAATAGGGATTTCTTTGCTCTTATGTTATCATGTGCTTGCAATTAAAAAAAATACCAATAAATAATTAAGGAAGCAGGAAGGCCAGCTCTTTCACAGAGATCTTTATCTTTGTCAATATTCTTTGTCAATAAATATTATTTGTTTTTAAATTCCATTGTGATGTTTCAGTGCTGATGGCACAAATAAGATTTGTAAATATATCTTAAACTTTTTTATTGTTGCACATACTATGGGATTGAGAATAGTCATTAAAACAATTAATTAATAGAAATGGGACAGTACCAGATTATTTCTTCCTCAGATAAAAGGGATTATTTCTATATAAAATAAAAATGACGGTTTTTGGAGAGCTATCCATGTAGCTTAATACTACTTAGATTATCATTCTACTGAGAGAATTATTAGTATCATTTCTGACATGTGTGATCTGATCCATAGTATGGTTTGTTTATTGTCTTTTGCTATTAAAAATAATGCTGCAAGGGATAATTTTACCTATAATTCATTTAATAGTTTTAGCTGGTGTCTTTGAAATAGCTTTCTAGTAGTATTACTGGGTCACAGGGTAACAGCATATTTCATTTTGTCAGATATTAGCAAATTTTTCTCCATTGGGAAAATCCCTCCCTTTTGGCCTCCCACCAGCAATGTATGAGAGTGCTTGTTTTCCCCTTCTCACCCATAGAGTAAGTTGTCAACCACTGATTTTTTTTTAAAGTCTCATAGGTGGAAAGTGCATCTCTTTGTAATACGGAGCATTTTTGAATTGTGTAATTATTTTGTCATTAGAGATGTGACCTTTCATGTCAGCGATCAGGAAGCTTTTCCTGTGAAGGGTCATATAGGAGATACTTTAGACCATGTGGGCCCTACTGTTTGTGTTACAGCTGCTTAACTCTGCAGTTGCTGCATGAAAGCATGCACTGATAGTCTGTAAACAAATGAGCATGCCAGCATTCCAATAAAACTTTATTTTTAAAATGAATGATGGGCTGAATTTGGCCTGCAGAGCATAGGTAGATGACCCCTGCTTTATGCCACTTCTATAAATGCTAGAGGCCCAGTGCAATAAATTCTTGCATGGGACGGGGGAGCGGGGGGTGGTTCCCTAAGCCCAGCCTGAACCCTCCATGGGTTATGCTTATATGCATGCATAGGGACCACTGGCTCCTAACCGCTCACCTGCCTGCCTGCCTGATTACCCCTAACCACTCTGCCTGCCTGCCTGATTGCCCCTAACCTCTCTGTCTGCCTGCCTGATGGCCCGTAATATCTCTGTCTGCCTGCTTGCCTGCCTGATTGCCCCTAACCACCTCTGTCTGCCTGCCTGATCACCCCTAACTGCTACTCTGCTGACCTGATTACTCCCAACTGCTCTCCCCTGCCGGCCTGATCTCTTCCTCTCTGATATCAATTAAAAAATAAATTTAAAAAAATAAAAAGGAGCATGGTCAGGTTAGATAGCCCTAGAGGGCAGGATTAAGCTTATGACCAAGGATTCCCTTGAAGCTATATTAAACCATGGGACTATTTGAGCATAATCAGAAAGTGATTGTAATTTTTTACCCCGAAGAATTTATTTTTCCATAGAGCGGAGAGCAAGTGACCTAGCATTAGAATTTGTAGCAACTGTTTAAAATAGAGATTAGCAACCTTTTATAAATGGCGCTCTAAGACTTGATTTACTCTGTTATATTGCTAAATTTCTTCCAGTAATTTAGGTTGCTCAGAGACAGTGGGAAACTGCAATTCATTCCTCCCTGAGGAAAGGTGAAACGGTATGGTAGGCACTTGGCACAGAGGCACAACGTAAATGTGAAAGCCATGGGTCTGGGGGTTTAAATGTGCCACTTTTACCCATTCCTGTGACAGCCTCTTAAGAGAGAATAATTGAGGGAAGTCTTTGTAGACTCTTGGGATTTTAACTCTTATTGTGTTGTATATGGAAAAACGTCTAGTTGGTCTTTCAAATGTGTTTTTTTTTTTCCCTAACAAAAGAATATTCAAATCAAGTGCCTGTGTGTGTGTGTGTGTGTGTGTGCGAGATTTGTCAACAATAATTATTTTACATAGAAGCCCAAGTAAGGACCTTTCATACACATTTCAAAATGTAACTCTTGTTTCTCATTGAGGATATGTTTTCCCTACCAGCCTTTGTTTTAATATTATAGGGTTTTTGTTATATCAGCATTTTTACTTCTGTATTGATATGTCAAGTTTTGTTATGAATAATAGTATTTGCATTTTTAAGAAGATCAGGAATTGATTTTATTTGCACGTCTTTCACTGTCTATAAATGACAGCTTCTTTACTCAGTTATATAGTCTGTGATTGTAAGTAGGACTTCTTAGTGATTAGTCATTAAATAGAACAATACACATTAATGGGGATATTTTTTTTCTTTCTAATACCTTTGCCTTTATTTTAGTCTAGTGGTTCTCAAATTGTCATGCGCTGGATCACCAATATATATCATCCAGATCTATTTAAATAGGTACATTGGAGGGGCACTCATGCAAGTCTGTATTAGAAACAAGTTCCATAGATGATTCTAATACCTATCAAAATTTTGAAAATCGTTATTTAGATGTATTTTATTATAATTAAAAAATAATTTTATTTGGAATAAGTTGCAAAAATAGTGCAGAGAGTTGCCCTTTGCCCTTCCCCAAAGCATCCTCCAATAATAATATCTCAGATAACCATAATACATTACTAATCCCTGGAGTGGAATTGGTAAAATATTGTTAACTTTGACCTTTTCAGATATCATCAGGTTTTACGTGCATTCTTTTTTTTTTTTAATATACTTTATTGGATTTTTACAGAGAGGAAGGGAGAGGGATAGAGAGTTAAAAACATTGATGAGAGAGAACATCGATCAGCTGCCTCCTGCACACCCCCCACTGGGGATATGCCCGCAACCAAGGTACATGCCCTGACCGGAATCGAACCTGGGACCCTTGCATCCGCAGGCCAACGCTCTATCCACTGAGCCAAACCGGTTAGGGCACG
>NW_005354385.1:16390257-16431480 GCF_000412655.1 Myotis brandtii | reverse complement strand
ACAACACTACTAATCCCTGGAGTGGAATTGGTAAAATATTGTTAACTTTGACCTTTTCAGATATCATCAGGTTTTACGTGCATTCTTTTTTTTTTTTTAGAGAGGAAGGGAGAGGGATAGAGAGTTAGAAACATTGATGAGAGAGAAACATCGATCAGCTGCCTCCTGCACACCCCCCACTGGGGATATGCCCGCAACCAAGGTACATGCCCTGACCGGAATCGAACCTGGGACCCTTGCATCCGCAGGCCAACGCTCTATCCACTGAGCCAAACCGGTTAGGGCACGTGCATTCTTTATTACTGTTATTGTTTATTTATTTAGGTTTCCTACATGTGCAGATTGGTGTGAAAGCACCCCCCATAGGAATATAAAACTCTTGCGTCATCACAGACTCCCTGTGTTACTCCTTAATAGTCCCACTAGTGATCTGTTTTCTATGACTGTAGATTTGTCACTTTGGGTTTCTTATATAAATAGAATCATACAGTATGTAACCCTTTGAGACTGGCTTTTGTTTTGTTTTGTTTTTGTTTTGAGGAGAGAAGCTGCTCAGGGAATGAGGGTGGGGCTGTCAGTCCTTCCTGATGAGCCAGATGACAGGTGTGGGAGAGGGACTTGTTGTTGTTAATCCTCACCAGAGAATATTTTTTCTATTGCTTTTTAGAGAGTAGAAGGGAGGATGGAAGGGGAAAGAGAATGAGAGAGAGAGAAAGGGAGAGAGAGAGAGAGGGAGAGGGAGAAACATTTATGTGAGAGAGACACATTGATTAGTTGCCTCCCACACATGCCCTGACAGGGGCCAGGGATCGAACCTGCAACCTAAGTATGTGCCCTTGACCAGGAATGGAACACATGACCCTTTGGTTTACAGACCAACCAAAGCTCAACCATTTAGCAGCACCGGCCAGGACAAGAATATGGTATTTCTGATTATTGACTTGTGATTGCTCCTTCACATGAGTAAATCTGAGAACCACTGGTCTAGTTTTATAGAAGAAAATAACAATGAGGTCCAAAGAGGGGAAATGACCCAGTCAAGGTGACACAGATAGTTAATGTAAACAAGACCATGAACCTGAGGTACCAGGCCTCCTGCCCAGAGTCCTCTAAGCCTGAAATGAGACTGGCTTTTATCTGCACTCAGCATAATGCCCTTGAGATCATCCATGATGCTGAGTGTATCAAGACTTCATTGCTTCTTGTTGCTAATATTCCATTGTGTGGCTGCACCACAGTTTGTTTCTTCATTCTTCCACGAGAGCACATCTGGGTTGTTTCGTTTGGGGTTGTTATGAAGAGTACATACATATACAGGTTTTCTGTGACCATAAGTTTTTATTTCTCTCGTATAGTTACCCATGATTAGATTGCTGGGTCATAAGATACGTGAATGTTTAACTTTATATTATACTGCCAAACTGTTACCCAAAGTGACTGTACCATTTTGCATTCTCATTATACAACCCACAGATGAGAGATCCAGTTGCTCCACATTCTCCTCTGCATTTGATATTATTAGTTGTTTTCAGTTTAGGTGTGTAGTGGTTTCTCATCATAGTTTTAATTTACATTTCCCTAATGGATGATGATGTTGAACATCATTTCATGTGCCTATTTGCCATTATTATATTCTCTTTGGTAAAGATTCAATCTTTCATTTGATAATTGGATTCTTTTTTCTTCTTCTTACAGTTTAGAGGGCTCTCTGTGTATTCTAGATATAAGTCTCTGTTGTATATGTGACTTACATATACTTTCTCCTAGTCTGTGGGTTATCTTTTCATCCTCTTAACAGGGTTGTTTCAAAGAGCAAAAGTTTTAAATTCTTGATGAAGTCCAGTTTTTCAATATTTTTAAAAAATATTTTATAGATTGTGTCTTTGGTGTCATATATAAGAATCTATTGCCTAATAAGTCTTGGTCCCAAAGATTTTGCCTATTTTTATCTAAACGTTTTATAAGTTTATATCTTACAATATGATCAACTTTAGTTTTAATATTTCTAAACTAGAGGCACTATTTCCAAGTAGTTCTATTAGACCAGTTTTTGACAAACTCAATAGCTAGGAAAATGAGTTTGGAAAATTAATTTCAATGACTTTTCTTGATGAGTATGCAATGAACATTATGCTTAAATGTCTTTCACTCCAAGATACACCACTCCCCAACATAGATTTAAAACTTTAACAGAGAATAATGACTCAGTGCTGTTGAATATTTGCCAAAGTACATATTTGAGAGTAGTACATTAAGATCATGACTTAAAAGCAACTTTTGCCTTTATTTTATGGCTGGTTAATTTACCAGTGTGCTTTCTTGGCTAATTTACTATGAATATATGCGTATGTTTTAATAATTATAATACCCACATGTAATGATTTTCAGTTTTTAACCTAGTATGCTTTAAAAAATGAAAAAAAACATTTCAATTAAAAACATTTTTAAAAACTTAATTTATTTAGAGCAGTTTTAGTTGCACAGCAAAATGAAGCAGAAGGTACAGAGATTTTCCACTTATACTCTGCCCCACACATGTATAGGCTCCACCATTATCAATAGCCCCCTCCAGAGGGTACATTTGCCACAGTTGGTGAACCTGCATTGATACATCATAATCAACTGAAGTTCATAGTTTGTAGTAGGGATCACTCTTGGTGTTGTGCATTCTGTGGGTTTGGACAAATATATAAGGACATGTATTAATCATTATAGTACCATATAGGGTATATTCACTGCTCTGAAAATTCTCTGTGTCCCACCTATTCATCCCTCTCTCCACCACCTCAACTCCTGGCAACCACTAACCGTTTTATGGTCTCTGAAGTTTTGCCTTTTTCAGAATGTTAATATAGTTGGAATAATAGAGGGTTGGGCAATAACAGGTTTACTGTTTATATGGAAAATAATGCAATAATTCATAAATAATAATACAAGAATATACTCTGTGTTTTGTGTACTCACAACTGTAAACTTACTTTTGCCCCACCCTGTATAATATGTAGCCACTCCAGACTGGCTTCTTGCACATAGTAAGATGCACTTACACTTCCTTATTTATTTATGTATTTATTTATTTATTTATGTATGTATTTATGTATGTATGTATTTATTTATTTATTTTTATGGCTTGACAGCTCATTCCTCTTTAGCACTGGAAAATATTCTATTGTCTGGATATACCATATTTTATTTGTTCATTTACTTATTGAAGGACACCTTAGTTGCAACTAAGATCTTTAAAACTTACCTTTATGGGTGAAAATTTCTTTTTCTTTTAAATATATTTTTATTAATTTCAGAGAGGAAGGGAGAGGGAGAAAGAGATAGAAACATTGCTGATGAGAGAGAATCATTGATAGGTTGCCTCCTGCTTGCCCCCTATTGGGGATCGAGCCCGTAACTTCGGCATGTGTCCCGACTGGGAATCGAACTGTGACCACTTGGTTCATAGGTCAATGCTCAACCACTGAGCCACACCAGTCAGGCAGACTCATCTCAGTTTTAGGTTACTGATATCTGAGAACCTCATGTGGTAGGTATTTTTTCAGTCTACCCAGTTTCTTTCTGTAGCACTGAGCACACAGGGGTGACCAATAAATGTTGTTGACAGTCCTGTGACTCACTGTTTATTTTGCTTTCAAGTCTGTTTTTTCAACTTTGTCATTTGCTTTGATTATTTTTTTTTTTTATCTCATCCTTTGATATGACCATTTCTATTGGAGGCTTTCTTTATATTTCCTTTTGTTGATGTTTAACTTTCTTAACTATGCATAAAATAAACATTGCCTATAAGATATTTAGGAAAACCCAGAGACAAGCTGAAATTATAGGGACATTTATAGGGCAGATATGAGAAATTTAATATTTAATTTAAATTTATAGATACATTTTCCTACTTTATCTTAATCTGTGTGGTGGTTCCTTGAGTGTATATATGTATGTAAAAATATATTTATATTTTTCTGTATGTAAAATATACTTCAGTGAAAAATATCAGGGGAAATTTATGTTTTCCTTTCTTTCATAAGAGATTTTCTTCTTTGATAAAAGACAGCCAAAATATAATGGGGATTTGGAAATATTATTACTAAACTTTTGGACTACTTTTAAGATTTGTGATATTTAGTGGTTCTAAGATCTTCCTGAATTTATATGACTTGATTGACGTAAGTAGCAACCTTCAGGCAGTTTCAGAGTTTACAAAGTTCTGTGAAAGTGTATCATTAACTCTAATTGAATACCTAGCATGCATCAGGCATTATGCTAGACCAGTGGTTTTCAGATTCGTCTGCATTTCAGAATCAGTTGGGAAGATTTAAAATATCCCTGCAAGCCAATTAAATCCAAATTTCTGGGAGTGGGTTCTAGGCCTCACTATTTCCTAAAACTCCTCAGGTGAATTCACTATGTAGCCAAGTGTGAGAACCACTGGGCTGGACAATGAATATACATTATCCATTTCACCTCAGTAACCCTGTGAAGCAGGACATACTATCTAATTTTGTGATTGAAGAAATCGTTCCAGAGAGATTAATAACTAATATGTACAGACCCAGATGCAAACCAAGATCTCTAACTCCTTTCTAACCTTTAATTATATCAGTAACCTTGGTGATTAGCATGTCAATTATTTTTTCCTCTTTAATTGCAAATATGTACATATTTTTCTATCACGTTGTGCCTTTCTGGAATGTCTTAATGTTGCCCATGGAAGATAATACTGTACGTATCTAGTGAGCTGGAAATTTTTGTTTTCCCCCTGCCACCCTCCACACCCACCCACAAGAGGAAGGTGGAAACCAAATTATGCATTTATTAACTAAAGCTGTGTGTGTGTGTGTGTGAGAGAGAGAGAGAGAGAGAGAGAAAGAGAGGGCTTAGAAATGCTTAGATGTAAATGGCTTGGATGTAAACTATTAGCCTATCATCTTTTGTAAAATGGGGTATACATATTGTGTAGTTATATCTTCTATTGGTATAGATATGTGCTTAAAAGATATAAGGGAGCACCTTATGTCTTTTTGGGTAAATGACAACAAAATCATAACAAAAGCTTCATGTCCTCATGCTAACCTATCCTGGAACAGATAGTGTTTCAGAGAAATTCTGTTATGTCTCTGGACCTCACTCTACATAATTACTAGGTTCCTAAAAGAAGTAAAAAGGGAAGGTAATGTACTAATCAGAAATACAAAAAATTATATTCATACTATCTGCCTCAAAAAACTTTTCTGGCAGATAAGGTGATATACACTGACAACTATGCCGTAAGACACAAGGTAGCCCAAGGGGCTTTATTTCCTGCCTTTGTTAGTGACTCAGCTACCTCTGAATTCTGTCCACCACACTGTCAGTACCAGAGGGGAAGGCTTGTGTCTTGTCCTTGGCTTTGCTCCATTTCATCCAGCACAGTGTGTTGCGTGTGATAGATCTTCATAGTTAGTTACTGAGCAAAAGGATCTGTGCAAGTGTCCCACTATAAACATAAACAAGATACTGAAAGATTTTAAAGTGGAAGGACTTCGATGTGTAAACAGGAAAGGTTCTTGAAAGAAGAGGCATCCAGACAGGGTTTTCACTCTTGTATTACAAAGAGGATACCTTCTGTGGGCAGGTGATGGCCTGTGCAGAGGGGCTTGAGAGCCTAGCGACAGTAGCAGGAACCTGAAGCTGAAACTGAGGCATCCGGTTTACGTAGAACCCAACTCTGCTAGCTTGCTGGTTGAGGTGGGGATGCAATCAAGGGGTCAGCTGGGGCTCATGCCACTACCGGGGTGGGACCTGCTTCTGAGCTTACTCGTATGGCTATTGGCACCCTTCGGTCCTCACTGGCTGTGGGCTGGACATAGGGCATTTCATAACACTGCTGCTCGTTTCCCTTAGAGTAGGTGAGAGGGTGTCCAAAACTGAGAGCACAGTCTTCTGGGAACCTAATCTCAGAGCTGACATCCCATTACCTTTGCTGCATTCTGTTCACTGGACATGAGTCACTAAATCCAGTCCACACTCCAAGGGAGAGGATTACACAAGAAGTGGGGGTCACTGGGGACCATCCTAGAGGCGGCCTATCACAGAAATATATGTTATTAGCCCACTAAAAATATAATTTAACACATATTTAATAGGTAAAAAATACTAGTAGATTTTTAATATTTTATTAAGTCTACAAAATACAGGGTGTATTTTGCACTTGTAGTGCATCTCAATTCAGATGCTATATTTTCATTAGAAATACTTGATCTGTATTTAGATGCCATAAAATTCATAATGGGAAAATAGCTCCACATACCCAAGTTGTTCCGAATATGTGTGTTTTATATGCCCTGAGTTGGCGCTGACCTCTGGACACCCCGTGAATGAGTCATGTCCATAGTGTCCTGCTCAGATCCTGTAGTCTCCTGGAAGCCAAGTTCCAAATATACTTAAATGTTATTCAGTAATTGAATCAAGTATCAGTTTAAAAATATAACGTACTTTTTCTGCCATCTCAGAGCCTGTGGAGGCCTGCTGGGAACATGACTTCTGTAACGACAAGTATGTCTGGAAGTCTGTGGTCCAAGGCCATTTTTGCTGCTCTAAGTGGGGTCTCCCAAACCAGAGGGAGCACATAGCTCTTCTTAAAATTGAAGGTGTTTACCCTCCAGATGAAACTGAATTCTGTCTAGGCAATAGATGTGCTTATGTGTATAAATCAAAAAAACAACACGGTGACTCCTGGGTGGCAAACCGAACAAAACCAGAGTCATCTGGGGAAAGGTAACTCATGCTCATGGAAACAGTAGCGTGGTTTGTGCCAAATTCCAAAGCAACCTTCCAGCTAAGGCCATTGGACACAGAATCTGTGTAATGCTCTGCCCCTCAAGGATTTAAACTTAATGAAAAGTAAATAAATAAAATGGGTTTGTTCTCCCGAAGAAATAATAAAGTAAAATAAAACTGAAAATATAGTTCCTCAGTTACACTAGTCATGTTTCAAGTGCTCAGTAGCCACGGGGCTGCCACATGGGACAGCAGAGTTCTGGAAGTTTGGCTGCAAAAGGAGTGAGTTAAAACAGTACTTGGAAGGAGCAGGGAGGTGGGAATTAAGATCATAGGAATCTGTGCATTTTGTGTGTGTGAACTGGGGAGAAGGAAAGAAATCTAAGATGATAGAAACATACGGTGTGATCGATTTGGCTTTGGATTAGTGGGCAGATTTGAGTGGCGGTGCAATTGGGGCAATGAACCTGAACTGAAGAATGACTTGTGATAGAGACCTTCTATTCCAGGTGTTCAAATGCAAACCAACTGAGTGTGGGAGAATGAAACCAGAAGCTTTTTAAATTTTTCTTTTGAGTTGTCACTCTATTCATCACTTTTTCCTAGTGTGTGTGCCAAGAGAGGGAAAGGCACTTGGAAGTGGAGCCATTTCCTGCGAGCCCCAGAAGAGACCCTTTCCTGACCAGAAGTGTTCTCAGCATAGGAAGAGCTACCTGGAAACAAGTCCCGTCCATGCCACCCCTTCAACCAAATGTTATCTGTAAATTAGCTCAGCCCCTGTGCCCTGCTCCCAGTCCTAAAATATCTTATTTGAAGGCCTCCACTTTCAGCCTCTAAACAAAATTATTATGCAGAATCTCTGTATGTCAGAGGTGAAAGGGGCCTGGGATCATCTATTCTGATACCTGTATTTTGTAAATGAGGGAATGGAGGACTGAAGTGATTGATTTAAGGTAACTTGAGTGGCCAGTTAGGACACTGCCATGCCTTTTGATTCCCAATACATTGTTTCCAAAAGTCCACCTGGGAAGTAGCTAAGCCTCTGTTGGTGTGAGTGGGCATGTGCGCATTTGGCTTCTGCATTCCTGTGAAAATACTACCAGGGGTTATTTAGACGGCTCTTGTCAAGATTATGGCGAGGGTTTGGTGCCATGTTCTGTGTGCTTTGGGAAAAAATTCTTTGTAAACCCTGATTAAATGCAATGGCAACTGCCTCATGAGATTAAATGTAGAAAAAAAAGAAAAAAGCACCAGCACAGTGCTCAACAGGAGATTCAGTAACTGCTATTTTTTTCCTCCTCTATCACTTGACTTTGTGCATTCATTGTTGTGGTTGTTAGTTTATTTTGTGTGAATGTTTCAGCTCCCAAAGGGACAATGTATGTAATAGTGAAGAAGCTTTAGCATCTGACAACTTAGGTTGAAATGTCCACTCCATCACTTACAGCTAAATCCCTTCACCTCTCTGTGCCTCAGCATCCTCACCTGGAACATGGGGATGCATGGTCGCACTTACCTCACACAATGCTGTGACTTAGGACAATTTTCAACACGTAGTCAGCATTCCTGGTGTTAGCTGTTGTTGTTGATAGTATAATAGTAAAATGGAATAAAAGCCAGTTGTGTTGTGAGTGTCCTTATTGGAACTTTGGAACTCGAAGGCACTAGCATTTAGCACATGTTTAGTGTGATGTGAAGAACGCCCCCTTCCTCTGTATTTGGTGTGTTATGTCAAATGTACTTACTGGAAAGGTGAGTTCCACTTTTACAAGTGAAGATGTAACACAGAATTAGGTTGTTCTTTCCTCACATTAATCATGATCCTCATTGGGCAAGGGAAGCTACAGCCAGGACATCTGACTCTCAAATGGGTTACATGGCCTCGGGGAATTCACTGAACATCTGGGCAAAGGAGGTTTCTTTCCACCCTAGAAGTCAGTCTGTCCCAGTTTAATCCCTAGTCCCACTCCCAACCCCAAATAGGCATAGGATTTAGAATCTTCCTGAGGATTGAATACTTTTACTCGTGTGGGTCTCTTTGGGCTTCATATTCCTTTCATTGGCCACAAAATAGCTTGTGTTACAAAAGTGTTTGATACTCAGCAACCAAGTTCTTAGAGTCATATAATTCTTTTTTTAAAAAGTATATTTTATTGATTTTTTACAGAGAGGAAGGGAGAGGGATAGAGAGTTAGAAACATCAATGAGAGAGAAACATTGATCAGCTGCCTCCTGCACACCTCCCACTGGAGATGTGCCCCCAACCAAGGTACATGCCCTTGACCAGAATCGAACCTGGGACCTTTCAGTCCGCAGGCCAACACTCTATCCACTGAGCCAAACCAGTTAGGACAGAGTTGTATAATTCATGGAATTGATATAACCTTCCCATTCTACCTCCCTCAATTAAATCAACAAACATGTATGCAGTACCCTAACTTGTGCCTGTTGCAGTTCCAGGTGTTAGCAGAGAATGAGGCAAGCCAGGTCCCAGCACTCAGAGAATCTTCATTCTGGAGGCTAAGGGAAAGTAATAAACAAGTAAATAAGCAACCAGGATGGTATCTGATAGTGATAAATGTGAGATCGGGAAAGTAGGGTTATATGAAAGGTGTGCTTAGAGGGGTGACACCTCTTTTGAGTGGTTAGAGAATATCTCTTTGAGGAAGAGATATTTGAGCTGAACTCTGAATGAGCTCAAGGAGCAGACAATTGGAAGATCTGTGGTTAAAGGCATTTTGGGCAAAGGGAACAGCTGGGCAAGTCCCTCAGCTGTGAAAGGACTGGGCCTGTTTGAAGACTGGAAAGAATGCCAGTGTGAATTACGCAAGGAGTTGTAATAGGAGGGGAAGCTCCGAAGTTGGCAGATGCTAGTGGTTTCTTAGACTTTAGCACACATCAGGATCACTTGGAGGCTTGTCAAATGTGGATTGCAGGGCTCTACTCCCAGTGTTTGTGATTATATAGATCAGGGTTAGGGCCTTCGAAGTTGCATTTCTAACAAGTTCCGAGGTGCTGTTCACACTTTGAGAACACCAGGCTAGTTGATCTGTAAGCCAAGGAAAGGAATTTGGGTTTTATTTTCAATGTAATGAGAGGCCAGTGAAGGATCAAAGATATTATCTGATTTACATATGTGTGTGTGTGTATAATTTAATTTTTATTTTATTTTTTTCCATCACCATTTATCCCCTCTTCCACACACCCATCCCCACAATCACCACATTGCTTATTTACATATTTAAAAGAGTACTCTGACTGCTATCAGGAAGACTGGTTAGGAGGCTATTGGAGCCCTCTAAGCTAGAGATGTTGTCTTAACCCCTAGAGTGCCAGGGAGTGTGATCGCGCACGTGCTCCTCCTGTCTTTCACCAAAAGTGCCGGGAGCGCTATTGTGCTCCTCCTGCAGTGTCACTATTAGATGCTAGTAGTTCACTCTTTATGTGGGAAAAAAAAAAAAATTTAAAACCTTAACTCAAAATTCCTTGGCAATTTTAGCATAGTTCCTAGGATATTGGTTGGCACTCAAAGGGTGGTAGCAGAGGAACTGATGAAAAGTACACTGAGTAGGATATGTTTTAGAGTTAAGAATTCACAGGACTTGATAATGTATTGGAACTAGGAGATAGGGAGAAAGAGGAATCAAATCATGCCTAAGACTTTTGCTTGAGGTAACAGGTGGTGTTTAGTGTCATGTCATTGGCAGAGGTGGGAAGGTTACTGGGGGAGTTTTGGATGTGAATAGGCATTGGGAGTGGAGAGGAGAATCAAGAGTTTGGTTTTAAGATACCTATGGGACATACAAATGGAGATAACCATGTGGTTATTGGGCATATAAGACAGACCTCAATAAAGAGGTCAGGGTTGGAGATGTGAATTTGAGAGTCACCAACTTGTAAGTGGTAATTGAAGCCATTGAGTTTGATGAAATCATCTGGGGGTGATGACTGTGGAAGGAGAAGAGAAAGGAGCAGAGAAGGAGCTCTGCAGTGCTCCAGTATTTAGAAATCAGGCAAGGGTATGAGGGCATTAGACACTGAGGAGTGGCAGTGAAGAAAGAAGAAACTGTGTTGCCACACAAAGAAGTAGAGGGAAGAGAATCCCAAGCAGAGGGTTTGGGCAGCTGTTAAATGTGTCATTGGAACTTGGGCACTTACTCAAATGTGCCCAAGATTAGACAGATAATCTTCTATTACATTGGGATACACAGGTGATTGGAGACCTTGACAAGAGAAATGTCTGTCAAGAGTCATATAATGCCTTGGGCCTCTCCTTGTTGCCTTTCATTTTTGCTTATCTTTTAAAGTCACTGGATATACTAGTATTCACCCTGGTTTGATTTTAGGCTCTTGATTGCATTCCCTCAAGCACATAGCATAATGTTATGCCCACAATTGGAACAAATTTTGTTTAATAAATTTTCTCTTGTTTGGTTTAATGAGAGAGATAGAGAAAGATTAAGCAATTGTTTTTGAGAAACTAGTCTTTACTTTACAGTTGAAATGCATAGATTAGGGGCCATCAAAACATGGCCAATTATGTAGAAGAACTGCCTCATGGACAATTATCACAAGGCAGCTTCTGTTAGATAGTCTTCTATACTGAAAGAAGGTGGCTGTTAGATTTCCTTTTGGTCATTAAAATGGAATACTTTTTATGTCCATTTTTGTTTTGTTTTGTTTTGTTTTGTTAATCCTTACCTGAAGATATTTTTTCCATTGCTTTTCAGAGAGAGTAGAAGTGGGGGCGGGGGGATATTTTTTCCATTGCTTTTCAGAGAGAGTAGAAGTGTGGGGGCGGGGGGAGAAAAACATCAATGTGAAAGACACATTGATTGGGGTGAGGAGCAAACCCACAACCCAGGTACATACCGTTGACCAGGAATGGAATCTGAGACCCTTGGGTGCACAGTTCAATGCTCTAACCACTGAGTATACTGGCCAGGGCAAAATGCCCATTGTTTTAACACTTATAATTCCATTCTTACATTTTGTATCTAATATTGAAGCTGTATTTTTATATAGTACTTCTCTGAGTGAATCTCTAAGAATACTATATAAATACAGCAAACACATGAGATGCCATTGGACTATAGCGGCTCATTAAGGATATAATTATAACTCATGTAATTTAAAACTTTTTTTCTCAAACTAAGAAGGGGTGACTTAAATATATTTCTATTACTTTATTCCCTCTTTTCATTTAAGATGTTAATATTGACAGGATGGAGTAATGATTACCATGGACAAATGATTTTTGAAGAGTTTTGTAAATCAAATAATAAAAAGACCAATCAGTAGTAATAGCAGGATTCCAATTGAATTCTGCATTGAAATTAAGTTTTGATATTTTTAGTGTATTATTGTGTAATGTGAAATTATACCTTATTTTTCATTATGGAAATTGAATGTAATACTGAGATAATTTTAATCAATAAAGCAATGACTTATTTAAGCAATAATTACTATGGATGTATTTGAGAGTTGAGAATTCACAGGACTTGATAATGTATTGGAACTAGGAGATAGTTCCAATATTTTTAAGGCTTGATTAAAGAATTTTTGTTCTGACCTAGAGAAATTTTCTGTCTCGAGTATCTTTTCAGTGTAACCTCTCTACCCACCCTTGTGTGAAATTTGCTATTGTTTATTGTTAAAGATAGGAGCCTCTGAGGAGTAGAAACTGATAGTCAGACCAGGCCACTGGGAAAGAAGAGTTTATGTGAAAATCCCTTGGGTAAGAGAACTCGCTCAAACATTCTTGTTTAAAAGAGTACAGGGACTTTAATGGCCGTTACTGTGACTTTAAAATATTAGTGAAAACAAGTATTGTTAAGCAGTATAATTTAAGAATTATTGCATGTTGATGTGTTACCTTTTTTTTTTTTACTTTCTTACAATTAGATTAGATTATAACTTTTGATTATTTTCAGCATATCTTTGACTTTGGGTGACATTTAATTTTGTTATTGCTTCAAAGTATAATCAAGAATATTGGAAGAGCCCTAACCGGTTTGGCTCAGTGGATAGAGCGTCGGCCTGCAGATGCAAGGGCCCCAGGTTCGATTCCGGTCAAGGGCATGTACCTTGGTTGCGGGCATATCCCCAGTGGGGCGTGTGCAGGAGGCAGCTGATCAATGTTTCTCTCTCATCGATGTTTCTAACTCTCTATCCCTCTCCCTTCCTCTCTGTAAAAAATCAATAAAATATATTTTAAAAAAAAAGAATATTGGAAGAAATGTCAGTAGATCAATCTTAAAATCCTCATTGGTGAATATTTCCAATAAGTTAACAAAATCTAAAGCTACTTAGGACTCAGGCCAAATCCAGGCCTCTACCTGGTATTCTTTTCACTAGTCTATGCTATGTAGTCAGCAAACTTTAACTAGCTAGCCACATTCCTAACTTTCATATAAATAGATCACAGTTGGGAACCAACATATAATTGATCCTACAGGGCTCTGCTTGTCTAAATTCTACTTTTCTTTCAAGAGCTGAGTCATACATTTCTTCTCTTTGAAATATACCTTGATACCTGCCTCCACACTCCCACAGAGCTAGTTTGAGCTTGCTCTCATTGCTCTGAATTTTCAGGATTACCCATTCTTTGCTTTGTATTCATTATTTAATTACTTACACATTACATCTTCCCCATGATTTCTAGTTCATTGTGGAAGGATCTTGGTCTGATTCGAATATGCTTTCTAATTTTTAAGACCCAGGGTAACAAATGTTTTATTATTTCAAGTAATGCTAGGGAACATTAAAGATGTTCTTAACAGAAGTTCTATGTAAATAATATTTCAACTAGTGCTTTGTTCTGCTGTGTTTTTTTTTTTAAGTAGACTTAACTTTAGTAATTAGAGATGGGTTTTCATCACAGATTCAAAGAACCTTAGGAAATAAGACAGTCCCACATACACAGAACATTAAAACTGTGAGTCAGAGTAGTTCATTGCAGTGTGCCTTAGACAGGGAAGACAGTCCAAGAAATCGTGACTCAATCTGGACCTATAAAGGCAGAGAGGATGGGGAGGGCATTTAGGTGCAGACCAGGATGAGCAACACTTGGAGCTGGGAAGGTGCCTGGAATGATGAAAGCAGGCTATAGGAAGGCCATGGTGACAGGAGGAGGTACCTGTCAGACCTTCCTTCACAGCCATCCTTTTGAAAGCCAAGTTCACTGTGGACAGAGTTGTTCCTGATGCTCCGCCTCCCTGCCTGTGCAGCGGGGCTTCTCTCCTGGCTTTTGCTAGGAACTCTTTCAAAGCACTAAACTTCCCAGTTATCCCATGCTAATAAATCCAGTATGTATTTTTTAAAATATGTTTTGATTGATTTCAGAGAGGAAGGGAGAGGGAGAGATAGAAACATCAATGATCAGCTGCCTCCATCTTGCCCCCTACTGGGGATCAAGCCTAAAACCTGGGCATGTGCCCTGACCGGAAATCAAACTGTGACCTCCTGGTTCATAGGTCAACGCTCAATCACTGAGCCATGCCAGTTGGCTCAGTATATATTTTTTAATACTTATCTTTTTAAAAAAATAGAATCAATTATTTTAAAAGTCCAATACAAGTAATCCTGATATAAAAATTCATTTTCTTCCTTGGTGGTAAGAACTTTTTTCCTTCTCAATTATATGCCTAAGTATCTCATCTTTTGTGGATAGTATTCATTGAGTTCATTCATTCAGTAAATATGAGTGGCTACTATGTGGCAGGCGTCGTTCCACGTTTGCAAACATGTGACACCAGGTAGTAGAGACAAGTCCCTACTCTTTAATGGAAGGAGATAAACCAGGATGTTCCTTGCTGATAAGCCCTAAGGCAAAAAGTAAAGCCCATAAATAGAGGTGTTATCTTAAGGTCAAGAAGAAACCTTGTAGAGGGTCCTGAATCAGGAATGTTCTAGGTGATTTCAAGGAAAAGGTAAGAGTCATAAGATTGGAGTGCAGTGAGCCTAGGGAGAATGTGGGAGCGAGAAGACTGGAGAGGACAGTCCTGTACACATGACAGGACTCTAGATGCTGTTCTGGGTGAGGTCTGAAGACTTGGGAGGGTGTGAGAAGTGCAGTGATCTGACTTCTACTTTAAAAGAATCACTCCAGCTGCTGGACTGGGACATGGAGAACAGAGTGCAATGTTACAACATTGGGAGCAGGGGGGCTTAGCAGCTTGAACAGAGGTGTTTGGTGAACAAGGCAGTTGGTGGATTCTGGATCTATTTATGATACAGTAAAGAACTGGAGAAATTTATCCATGGATTTTGTTGCATGTGTATGAAAGAGGCTATTTTTGGCTCAAGCAACTGAAAGCATTGTGACTTACTGAGATGGGAAGACTTGGAGCGGAAAAGATTTGGTTTGGAGAATCTGGGAAGAGGAATTGGAAGTTAAATTAAGTTGGAGACTCATTAGTCATCTGAGTCCCTTTACTTTCCTCTGCCTGAAATATCAGTTATTTCTTATCTTTTCCTGTGTTTCTATTCAGTCCCCCAAACTCAACTGTTCCCCATCTGTAAAACATTTCTGGGTACTTAAGAAAGTTTCTCTTCCTATGAGCTTTAGCAGTACCATTTGCATACCTTCTTTTATGAGAGCAGACATCAAACTTTATTGTAATTTTATACATATCTGACCGTCCTTTTGGATCACAAACCCTTTAGGGGTAGGATCTGGGTCATATTCTACTGGAAAGGGGACCTGGTCCTTAGTGTGTCTGCCTAGGGACAGGCTGGTAGTGTGTGGATTCTTAACTTTGTGCAGGAAAAACTTCACAGCACAAATCCAGGTGAATTTTAGAGGACGTTTATTAACACTGGGGACAGTGAAACAAGAAAGGGCCTAGGGCAGTGGTTCTCAACCTTCCTACTGCCGCGACCCTTTAATACAGTTCCTCATGATGTGGTGATCCCCAATTTCATTCTTACAAATTGAACATAATTAAAACATAGTGATTAATCACAAAACAATATGTAATTATATATGTGTTTTCCGATGGTCTTAGGCGACCCCTGTGAAAGGGTTGTTCGACCCCCAAAGAGGTCGCGACCCACAGGTTGAGAACCGCTGGCCTAGGGTAACAGGAGAGGGACTAGGCAAGGAAATGAGCTTAGGCTGAGCTGCTTTGGCTCACTAAGAAGTCAGAGAAAAGGGGGCCTTGGGACAGGTCCAGGGGGTTAGGGAAGATAGGATTTACTAGGTGGCTGCAAACTGCTTGTTGAATTATGTGTCTCAGTTTCCCTATTCTCTTGCCAAGGAATCTTCCTAGCTTCTTACTATCCTGCCTCAATATTGACTTTACATCCCCAGTGCTTAGCTGAGTCTGCCACATGATTGTGACAAGATAAATGTTTGCGAATATGTGAATGGTCAAAGTCTGCAGATTAAAAATGTTTTGAAATTGGTTCAAGTTTTTCTTCCTATAGATTTTATGAACTTATTCTATTTATTGTAACACTTTTAAATATTTATTTCAAATCTTTTCTAAAGTTCAATATATCTTTCAATTATACTCCAAGGCCTATTATTTTAGAAAATTAATAGATGTAGGAACCTCACTTCCGTTTTTTTTCATGATGCTGAGTGCGTAAAGGTGGTTGTATTTGTGAGACCTTAAATTTTGAAAATACTGAAGAGTTGGATGTTATGTAGTTACTAACAAAGAAGCCCTTTTACTTGTTTGATTTGTATTGTTGCCTAGAAAATGGGGAGTGAGAGGAATTAAAATTTTATATTTTTCCTGAATGGAAAGCAGTAGTAGTTGTTTTTCCAAAAGCAATCAGCCTTTTATAAAGGTAACATTTTCAAAAACTCTAACTTGCAGTACTTTAAAAAGTATATGTGTCATTACTTATAGTTATTTTATATTTATATTTCACTTTTTCAACCCATCAAATCATTGAATTGGCCCATGTGAATTTTTTCATGATATATACTACCTATTTCTGTTGTAAATCTGTTAAAGGCTTATTCTAGTAAGTGGCACTGAAATATATTTACTCAAATAATTATTTGTAATATTTTTCATTGAAACAGCAATATAATTTATCAAATAACCAATCAGACTTTATTGGTTATTGCTAAGTGCAGTGGGAAATACAACATGTTTTTGTTTTTTTCTTCTAAGGAGTTGTAAATGTAGGTAGAGAAATGAAACTGGTACCCAGAAAAATATGTTACACATATGGAATCCGTTATATGCAATCTATAGGGAGAGACTGTGTAAGGGGCAGGAGGGAGAGGGTTTCAGCTGGACTTCAAAGGCTAGGTAGTGTTTATCTGGATAGAGAGGTAGAAGACACAATTGGAAACAAATAGAATGAAAGGCACAAAGTTAAGAGCTATTATGAGTATGTGATGGAGATACTGATCTCCACCCAGAGACAGTATAATTTATCTCATCAAAGAAAATGGTATACTTTTGCTTTGCTATAGTAAGCACACATTAATTGAGTTAATGGAGGCAAATATCAATCTCCTCATTATTATTTTGTTTCTTTTTATTACCAAGTAATATAGGCAGATTGTTGAGAACAACAACAAAAAAGTGCTGACAAAAAAGGCAAAAAAAAAAAATCCTTATTTTCATTATTCTTATTAAACTAACAGTTAACATTTTGGTGCATTTTTTTTCTAGATGTGAAAAACATATATGCACACACATTTTGTGTTTTTATTAAATTAGATCACATTAGAAATTTACTTTGAAAATACATATATTTCATTTTCTGCCATTGTTTTTATTTTAGGAGAAAACCAAAAGCCAAGGCACCCCTTCCTCCAGCTGAGACCAAAAACCTTGATGCCTCTCCAGTTGATGATGCCGTAGAATCCTTTGCTTTCGTCATGGAACAGAAAGAAAGTATGATAGATAAAGACATTGAACTCACAGTGGTTCTACCTGGGGACATTATCAAATCTACAACTGTTCATGGCAGGTATGCTGGAGCTAGTGAAATGCCAGGACTTCCTTTCTGCTGTCATTCAAACCCTCTGCTGTATATTTCTTGATTTTTTTTCTTTGACAAAATACTTCATCACTCAGTTTGGTTATTTAAAAAATGCTAAAAGGTATTATCTTTTTTCTAACAATGTTTGGTATCAGTACTATGAATTCCACCATCCCAGTCAACTGACTCTTAAAATTTTGAACTATTTTATAGTTGTTAGTCATTTACTATGTTTTTAAAAAAATAGCCTTTCCCAGAGGAACAGTTCTCAGTTGTATTGATTTTCTAAGTTAGACTTAGAAAAGCAAGCCAGTGACCCATAAAAAAACCCTTTCTCTTCCTCTCCAAATTATGCTTTTTCTTTTAAGCTATTTCCCTGAATTTGATTTTGCAGAAGTTACTAACTACTCTTAAAATGCAATGATCTCCTATTTATCAAAACAGATAAATCTATCTGTGAAACAAGCAGTATTTTTTATACCACTGAATGGCTAATTAATTTCCTAAAACTGTGGATAAATTTGCTAGCCATATAAAACTAAACTGTAACCCAGCAAGAAGTGAAGATGTGATTTAGGAAACTGACATTTTTAATACCTATATAATAGTTGGAAAAATGGAATAAAACCAAGTGTAATTTTCCATTTCATTTTCAAGTGGAAAGTTACGTGAGTTGTATGCTTGGTCTTGTTCCACCTTTCACCTTTAACCACCGTTTGTTATCAGGAATCCTGTTTTAGAAATTTAAGCAGTTTTGATCTCAGTAGTGTGTGTGTGTGTGTGTGTGTGTGTGTGTGTGTGTGTGTGTGTCTGTGTGTGTGTGTCTGTGGACCAAAAGAATAAGTAAGCAACATATTGGGCATTGCATTCTTACAATGTGGTTTTATCTAGATGAAACTCATTCAATAGAGCCTTAATCTTAAAATTTATCATCAAGGCTATGCATAACTTTACAAATTATTGAAAGTACATGAAAATAGAAAAGTTCAGCATAGGCAAACAATACTCTGTTGAGTATTAAATTCTCATTAAATGTAAGTAAGTTGCATTTTGCCAATTATTTTGTATTATAAACAGTTTGGGAGATCACACATTGAACCATATTTAGGAGGTTGAAAAACCTGTGACTTCTACCTCAGATGCAGGTGATCACCCACAGGTTGAGCCTCTTCTGGGTGGGAAGGTGTCCTGCAAGTTAGAGACAATGGCCATCATCTTCAATTCTTGAAACAATACCATTACCCTGGTTTTAAAATAATGACAATGGATGTGGCTGGGGATAATAAAGGCAATTCCTCTTTTTTTTTTTCTTCTGAATTTAAAGTAAGTTTTAAAAAGTCAGCATTTTTCTTGGTTCTTCACTGATGCTGACAGGTAACGATAGTTTCATTATCAGCATTCCAAAATTTCTTCCCGGATGCACCTCTCAGGTGTTTATTTATTTATTTATTTATTTGTTTGTTTGTTTATTTATTTATTTTTTCAGGTGTTTATTTTGTCATCTTCTCTGCTATCAGTCTTCTGCATTCTTTAGATTTTTTTTTTAAAGTTCAGTGACTTTAGTATTAGAATCATGGTTTTCCTCTCTCTCCTGTCTATCATTATAATTATTGTAGCCTTTTCCACATGCTACCCTAAGCCAACTTTTCTTCTGTTTCCTTAAGTCTGAGTATCTACACCCATAGTCCACCACCCCTCCCCCAGGATGGTGGTATTTCAACATGGAAAGCTGTCCCATTACTGAGATCTTAGGGTCCCTCTTTGAACACAACCTTTTTGACATCTAGCTTATCCACTTCTCTTTCTTAGTTATTTGTTCTTCATCCTCCTTATTTAGTCTAATATATGACTGCTTTTCAGGTTGCTGCATTTTCTTCATATTTAACTTGGATTCTGCAATAGTCATTTCCATTACCTTTGTGTTTACAGGGGCTGTAGATTTTCCTCTCTTTTCTCATCTTCCAGCAGGTTTGCCTTCCCGGTCCCTAAATCTGAGTACTTTCCATCAATCAGCTTTTTATTTCTGGGCTGCCAACTCTTGTTGAATTGCCTCAGTTTTCTTATCTATAAAAATGTTTTATAACTGAGTCATTAGGATTAAATGAAATACTATCAGTGCCTGGCACATACTGGCTTCTTTTATTTTCTATTGAGAACTTTTTTCCTTAACCCTGAGCTCTCTCTGTTTACCCTCCACCCTCAGATTATTCTAACCACCCCTCTGTTTGTGGCACTATCCTTCGTTGTTGTTTGTTGTTAATCCTCACCTGAGGATATTTTCCATGGATTTTTTAGAGAGAGTGAAAGGGAGGGGGAGTGACACAGAGAGAGAAACATCAATGTGAGAGAGACACATCGATTGATGATTGGTTGCCTCCTGCATGCACCCCAACCTGTGCAAGGGATCTAACCTGCAACTGACCAGAATCGAACCTGAGACCCTTCAGTCCTCGGGCCAATGCTCTATCCACTGAGCCAAACCAGTTAGGGCTGTGGCACTATCTTTGATATTAAACACACACACACACACACACACACACACACACACACACACACACACACACACACACAGTGCAGGGATAGCAATTCAATACCAAATTAAGGAAGTGTAAACCTCATTGTCTCTTCCAAAATGAAATAGGCTTTTCTTTCACTACTCCCCTTTAAATATCTTGAACTTCAGCCTCATGACCCTTGTTTTACAGATACTCTATGTTTTCCACCTGCACGCCTTTTTGAAAGTTTTTTCATGTGGAGTACTGTACCACCCACATTTTTTTCCAGTTAGTTTATATAACTTTTATATAAAGGCTCTCTGATCTCCCCAGATTGAACTGTTACCTATGACTTTCAAACTATTTTGACACTTTATATACTATTGATGGTGATCATATATTGTTCTATGCTGTAATTAATATATGTGTCATATCTTCTTGACTAAACCATAAGATACATGTGGACAACATTACTTTTCTTCATAGTGCTTAGCACATATTTATGCAATGTAATTGCCATTTAATAAATTCATTAAAATGATTATTGTTTCCCTAATCCTTTATATGGAGACAGAGGTAGCAACTTAAATGGTATGCCTTGAAGAGATAGTTAGATGGGCCCTGGTTGCTTTCTCAGGTTCTTCTCACAAAGACATTTTCTCCAAGTAGAGATCAAGGCAAGAATACCCCAAATGAAAATGCCCCAAATGCTGATTGCTTTTTAAATTTTGTTTAAGGTTGCAAATGTTTTCTGAGAGTAGAATTTGTTTCATATCAGTGTTTTCTTTTGAATATTTTTTAAATTGCAGTTGATATACAATGTTATATTAGTTTCAGGTGTAAAACCCTGTGATTAGCCATTTATATAAAAGTGTGGAACACAACGAATTTGCGTGTCATCCTTGTGCAGCAGACATGTTAATCTTTGCATTATTCAAATTTTAGTATGTGTTCTGCCAAAGTGAGCACCATATCAGTGTTCTTAAGAGGGGGTTTGATTTAGAGACTTTGTTCCTAATCTATAATAATAAAAGTGTAATATGCTAATTAGACCGGACAGCCGAACGACCTTCCAGAAGTCATTCTGGATGTCCTACCAGACGAAGCCGCAGTGGTGGGGACCAAGGCAGAGTGGTTAGGGGTGATCAGACAGGCAGGCGAACAATTAAGGGTGATCAGGCAGGCAAGCAGGTGAGCGGTTAGGAGCCAGTGGTCCCAGATTGCAAGAGGGATGTCAGACTGAGGGACTCCCCTACCACTGTGCATGAATTTTGTGCACCAGGCCTCTAGTAGTTTCTTAATTCAGGAATGACAACTTGTAGATGCTATGACTAATTTTTTAATATTGTTTATTATTACAAGTGGTTGTGTGAGTTAGAATATTTTAGGAGTTTGATTCTGGATTTCTTGGGGGTATTCTAGATACTTTAGAGTGTGATTTGGGATATTTTAAGACTTTGATTTGGGGTATCTTGAATATTGCAGCTACTGCTGGCCCATTGTTTGGAAAAAAATACCCTCAATATTGAGTGATGACAACAACAAAAATGCTCAAATAGATAAATATAGTCTATTTCTGAAAAAAAAATGTTAGCTATCTAATATGAAGCCCCATGACATAGATTATAATTTAAATTTCTTCCTGGCTTTGTTACTATAAATGGAAAAGGAAACATTTCAACAGTATGATGCAGGAATTGGTTGGTAGGGACTAAGGAAGAGGAATTTTAAATAAGTTTAAACGCACAAGGTTTTCTTTGATAAGCGTTTCTCCCGTCACTGTGAAGGATCTCTAATATAACTTTTGAGAACGTCTTTTCTGAATTTGTTTAAATATTCCTTGCATATTATATTTATTTTGATAGTATACCTACGAATTTCCTTTGAAGAATAGTATCAACATTACACTAAAATAAATATTTAGAAAACATACATGCTTCATTTAACGTTTTAGAATTTTTTTTCCAAAATATATTTTTGGGGAAAATTTTTAGAAAGTCCCCGTGTCATCTTATGTAAACCACACAGAGGTGTGCTCAGAATGTTCCATCTATGAGAATGTGAATGCCCAGCATTAGCTTTGGGAGAATCCACTTATTTGTACACTGAGTTTTTTGTTTTTGTTTTTTTTTACCAAAGAGCTTATTCAGGTTAGGGAACACAATAAGGTTAGCGGTGATAATAGACTTTATGCTTAGGAGAAAATTAAAAACTTGTTATCTTGAATTAGGTTGTCAGTCTTCTGCTGGCTCACCAGTCTTTGGTACGAGAGCTTAGTGATACTGCTGCTTTAATGACCAAGAGTGACCCTGTGTCTGCCGTCTTGCCTTTGCAATCCTTTGCTTACATTGAGGGTGGCTACCGTGCCAGCCTAAAAACTCTTGGGCATTTCTACGTATCTTGACATCAAGGGTGATTAGGTTGAAGGATCTCAGGAGCTAAACTGTTTTAGACACTAGAGAGAATAAGGAACTATGTGGGTACATGTTTATATCACCCTAGGTCCTACCTTATAGTCTGCCCAGTATGTGATCATTCCTCACTGAATAAAACTATTCACTCCTTTTTCCTCTTTTCTCTTTCTCTGGGACAATTTTAAATAAATTTCAGTTTGGGAAACTTGATAAAAGATTGACATTAATCTCTGTTAGCCTACAGGAGAGCATTCTATGGCCACACTGGCACACTCTCTCCTGCAAGAGGGAGTAGAAGTAACACAGTGCAAAACAGGAGGAGGTTTCTCTCTTTTATGCTCCTACCATGAAGAGGGATTTGCTTCACTTTGAGCAAATCTGAGAATGCCACGAATGAAACACAAATAAAGAAAGCATAGAACTTGAAGTTAGAAATCGCAGGTATGGTTGATTCCATATCTTGTTCTGTGACTTCAAGCAAGTCACCTTAACTCTCTGGCCTTTGCCTATAAAATGAACTGGAGACATGTTGTACATGACTTGTGACCTGATTAGCTTTTTCAGTAGCACTGTTTGATAGTAAATTGAGACTAATACTTACAAGGTCTTGACTGGCACCTGTGAGTCAAATGAGCTGAAGAGCATTTTACATGGAGTAGAGTGCCACCTATTGGAAAAAAACAGACTTTGAAAAATTACAAGGTGATACTAAAACAGTGTGGGTCATTTTTGTTTAACACATCCTTGAACTCATTACTAATTAGGTGGGTTAGCATAAGATGGATAAACATCAGTAACAATAGGGAATGTTCTAAAAATCTCCATACTATCATTTTTAAGTATAATTGGGTTGTCAGTATGCATTTATACGGGACAGATTAAACCAATTCAACTCAATTGTTTTGAGGATTTATTGAAAGTGTGTAAAATATTTTATTAAATATTGGGGCAGATTTAAAGAATCATAATAAGGAATACTTTTATTCATAGAGTTTACCCTGTTATCAGATGCTTGAAATTCATCTATTCATGATAAGTACTTATCATCATGCATCCTCATTTTCCTATGACAGTTCCTATTTGTACCTATTATCCCACAGTAATTACTAATAGTGCCCTTTCACTCTCAGGTGTCCCAGACTGAATGGTAAATTACATAGCCACCCTATTGGTAAGTGACTTTGCTTCAACACCTCCAGGGTTTGGAAATTCACCGAGGCAGCTGTTTGTACATCTTGCTAATCTGAAAGCTCTTTGGTGAACCATCACCTGTATTTTTGATACCCCGTGGGATCTTTACAACACAAAAGTGGAACTCTTGCCTTATGTAGCAGGTACCAAAACTAGGACAAGATTACCCTCAATGTGTGTCACAAATGCAGAAAGCATCACCAGCAGATTTAGGGGTGATTTAGTGATGTCATCAATCTATGAAGTAAAATTGTGGCAGATAGCCTGTAGCTTGTTGAAACCCTCTGCCCCATCCTGCATCCTGACTAGTGGTACCATGTGGCTGAAGGAGTACAGTTTTAGGAGACAGAACATTCTAATTTTGACAGCTTCCTAATTCTATATATGATCTTAATCATCTGGTCATGTAACTTCTAAAAGGAAGTGGGAGATCTCATAGGGATTTCTCCATTTCAAAGAAGAGTTTTTAAAGAGTCTTTAAAAAATCTGCCTTTCAAGAAAACATTATTTTACAAATGAAAAAATATATAGCCCACCATTTGTAGCTTAGTGGTTGAGCATTGACCTATGAACCAGGCGGTCACGGTTTGATTCCTGGTCAGGGCACATGCCCAGGTTGGAGGTTCAATCCCCATTAGGAGGCATGAAGGAGGCAGTTGATCAATGATTCTCTCATCATTGATATTTCTATCTCTCTTTCCCTCTCCATTCTTCTCTGAAATCAATAAAAAATATTATTAAAAATTAGAAAAAATCTGTAAATAATATAATGCAAAGAAGACTCTGTTAAGTAAGCTAGTAAACCAAAATTCAAAATGATGTGGTAGTATAGAGAAGGAAGACTGTTTCTTAGCTCAGTGAGGAAGTGATGATCTAGTTTAGCCAATCCTTTTCAACTATAAATATTTTGGCTCATGTTTCAGGTGGATTGCAGGCTTGTGCTCCTGCCTTAGCAAACAGGAAGACAAGCATCCTTCCTGTGGTGATCCTGTGGTCAAAACTGCTGGCCAACTTCTGTTAGGCGCATCAGCTCCTAATAATTATCCACAAACCAAAATCGTTGTTTTTGGTAGAAGTAATCTGGCATCTGGGTGGATAGTTCTAAATAACTATTTTCAAGAGATGAGTTCATTTTCTGTGGGTGCACTTTGTGACTAGTTGAATGCAGGGTCAGTTTAAATATTAATGTCCTACTTTGATAGTGGTATGGCTCCTTTATGGCAGAGGTAGGTAGTCAGTAATTCCCACCCTCAAAATCATTGAGGTCAGGGTCATCTGTGCTTTTTGTGCCAAATGCTGAGGTTTCAATTAAATACTTCAAGCATTTGAACTGATCCGAGGCGGTTTTGGAAAAGATCTTAGTCTGACTTAATGCTAATATCCTGCCTTTGTAAAGATGTCATGGCTTCAGACACAACAAGGCTACTAGTCAAGTTTGTTAAAAAAAACACACAAATAAAAACAAACCAAAATACAAAACAAAACACGGCTTTCACAACTATGTGTTTTAAAGCATATGAACCTCTTTTCAACAATTTTGCCTTTTTCTGTGTCAAATACTGTACAAAGATCTCAGTTATACATTGTCTGCTGTGTGTTTCAACTCATGGATGCTAAAGCAGAATTACCTAGAGATAATTAATCACTGGTTCATATAAATTCCCCCTTCAATGACATTGACCTCACTCTGTATTAGGCCCTGGTTATAAGGATTGCTAAAAGGTGGTCCTTCCAAAGAGAAATTCAGATCTAGGTATAAATGGAACCCTGATAACATCTTGAAGTCACTCTGCTCCTTAAGGACTTGATATAATTGGCCTGAACCCCTATTCTACTTTTTGTGGAATGTTCGATCCCCTGTGTAATATTATTGTAAATTCCCAAGGGTTTATGTTGTTGGAGCCACCTCTGGCTCTAACTTTACATATATATTATTTTTGGATTCTTATTTTTTAGTCTTTAACTTTTTAAATCTTTCCTTGATTTAACTCCTCCCAAATCTACCAGGACTTTGGTGATGGTTTGTAGGCCACCAAGGAGAAGTTAGTAAGCATATTACACAGTCAATAAGTTAACTTAACATTTCAGGCCTCCTGTTGCCCCTTTAGCAACCCTGCCACTTTGATATTAAAAAAAATTATATATTTTTTATTGATTTCAGAGAGGAAGGGAGAGGGAGAGAGATAGAAACATCAATGATGAGAGAAAATCATTGATCGGCTGCCTCCTGCACACCCCACACTGGGGATTGAGCCCGAAACCCGGGCATGTGCCCTGATAGGGAATCGAATCATGACCTCTTGATTCATAGGTCGATGCTCAACCATTGAGCTGCACCGGCCGGGCAGCCCTGCCACTTTGTGGTGTCCCTGCAGTCCTGTTCTTTTACCGCTGGCTAGTTCCTCCTTCTGTCTCTTGCATCTTCTTACCCTGTTCTTCCTGCATTGGCTTTAATCCTGCACTGGCTTTAATCAGCTCTTTACAAAATATACATGGAATCTGACTAGTCTAAGTCATCACTGTCTCCCACCTACATTTTTGTAATAGCTTTGTAACTGTTCCCTTAGGCTATTCTAAGTATAACAATCAGAATATAATCCTCTTAAAATGTAAAGCAGATCACTCCTCAGAACTCTTCAGTGGTTTTCTAACTCAGTAAAATTCTAAGTCTTCACCAGGCTCTTAGGTCTTCACTGTAGCTGACTGGTTTCTGTTTTTCCTTAAACATGTTGAGCCCATTTCTGCCTCAGGGCCTTTGCATTTGTTAGCTCTGCCTTGAATGCATTCCCCAGATATCTTATTCCATTCGGGTCTTTGTTCTAATGGTATCTTTCTATTTAGAACATTTCCTAGCCTCCTTCCTTATTTTATTTTTCCATCATACTGCTTATCATTATCTGATATTCTGTATATTTGACTTGTTCCTTTATCCTTTTCTCTCTAGATCACTGTTTCAAAAACTGTAGTATGCATTAGAATTAGCAGGAGTGCTTGTCAAAGCACATACTGCTGTGCCTCACTCCCAGATTTTCTGATTCAGTGATCTGGGCTGGGACTGGGCAATTTGCATTTCTAGCAAGTTCCCAATGATACTGATGCTATGGTCCATGAATCACACTTTGAGAATCAATTCACTTGTCCATCCAATACAGTGACCACTCACCACATGTGGCTATTTAAATTGAATTTAAATGAAATGAAATTAAATTAAAAAATTCAGTTTGTTAGTCCACTAGCTCAGTGTATTTCAACTGCTCAACATAAGAATGTCCAAACGTACAACACATTTTATGAGTTTATTTGAGCCAAACTGAGGACATGCTTGGAAACAAGATCTCAAAAATTCTCTGGAGAATGGCAGTTTGGCAGTTCTCCTTATGGGTTTGGGGTCAAATTAGGGAAAGTAAGGAAGACTACATGAAATCCACTGGTGGTAGATTAAGGAGGGAGAAATCTGATTGAATAAAAGTAAAATGGAGAGAACATTTACTATAAATAGGGGTGGTATATGGGCAACAAGATCATGTGTGCCCTTGAGGATGGTTAGAGGGGTCTGGGAAAGGGGATTATTCTGGCATTTCAAATATTTGTTAATCTAGATGCACAAGATCAATGGACAGGACTTGCTTAGGTAAAGATAAACCTTTTATGAAAG
The DNA here is from genome assembly GCF_000412655.1 of Myotis brandtii. Taxonomy (NCBI): domain Eukaryota; kingdom Metazoa; phylum Chordata; class Mammalia; order Chiroptera; family Vespertilionidae; genus Myotis; species Myotis brandtii. The sequence goes on along the minus strand of NW_005354385.1, from coordinate 16,404,010 downwards.
AAGTTATAGGCCTGGGGTGTGACTACCCACCATGACCTGCCCAGTTAGTAATTTATGTTCAGGTCACCCTGTGAGGTTACCTTTGGTCACTGAGCTTGTCAGATTCACTTCATAGTTCCTTTCTCATTCACAATAGCCACATGCGGTGAGAGTCCATTGTATTGGACAGCACAGATAGAGAAAATTTCCATCCCTGCAGAAAGTTCTATGGGCAGTGTTCTGGGGCACACATTACATGAAGATGGATTTCTTTTCTGTCCCCTCCCCCCAGGGTTGTATCCTCATATTTGTATATCTGGTCCACGTGGAGTTTGCTATAGTGTAGGAATAAAGTAGATACATAACTTTTTTTTAGCATTTAAATGTATTTTAATGAGAATGCTTTTTTTATTGAGTGCAAAATCCTGGCCATGAGTGTGGTGACTATTCTCTGTAGATGCTGCCAACAGGAAGCTGAGCAGAGGAAAGACCAATACATACCATTTTTTTTTTTTTTCAGTCAGATGGCTAGTCAGTTTTCCCAATACCAGTTGTTCAAAATTTAATTATGCTCCCAGAAATTTGAAATAGCATTATTAGATGTAGTAGTAAATTCCCATCTGTATTTGTGTCTGTTGCAGAACTTTCTGGTCTACTGCATTTATCTTTCAGGGTGTGGGAATATTTTCAAGACAAAATTGACTTCTGGAATTACTGAATAAAGATTTGAACCTAGGATTATAAAATGAGATAATAAAGTCAGAAAGAGTTCTGTGATTATTAGTTGCCTTTTGAAGAGGCATTTTTTATTAGAAAACATTTAGGTAGTGTTGAGTTCAAAGGTCAAGATATAGCTCTATGTTAGCATGAAAACTTTTTGCCGTGAAATCTGGTATAGTGTGCAATGACTTCTCAGTGTAAGAAATATCTAAACCTTTGGAGAATTTTTATAGAAATTTATTTAAGCTATAACTGGTGATAATTACAGGGAAGCAAAATCTCAAATACTTTGGAGAATTGACAGTTTTTCAGTTTCTTTTATGCATATAAAATTAAGGAGGGATCCTAAAGAGGATTACATGAAGGTGGGAGAAAGCAAGGCAGGGACTGAGTTACAGGATAATTAAGATTATGTGCTCTCCTGAAGGTGGTTATGCTTATTTCAAAGGTATATTAACCTAGATGCATAAAAGCAATGGACAGGGCTTGCTTAAGACAAAGATATGCCCAGTTAGGAATGTATGGTCTAATCACCCTGTGAGGTAACATTCCATAGAACCCCTTTTCACCCACAGATTATAGATGACCAAACTGATTGAGGCAGTAGGCCATTTTTATAATATTCTTGGCCCTATCTATTAAATAATAAAATTAATGTATCACAGATTAAAACAATAACTCATTAAGGCATATCAGAAGGGTTAAATAAGAAGTGTATATAGAGTGTTAAATTGTTCTTACTTTTTAAAAATGGAAAATGTTTTTCCTTAAATGTTTATATGTTTGTACATAAAAGGGTATCAAATGATAAAAAAATAGGGATTAACCAAACAAACAAACAAACTTTACATCAATAGCTACTTTTGTCTTATTAACTTATATTGTGTATTTCTAAAATACTGAACATTTTGGTTGTTTAAATTCTAAAGAACTATACCTTTAAGAAATGATTTTCAAAATGTAAGTTTAGTTTTCATATGTATTACTTGACATGTTTCTATAGAGAGAGAAAGAGAGCTATAATCTGAACTTATCACCATTTACTCAGGCAATAGTGGACAGTGTTCCATTAGGTTGGCTGTGAAAGCTTTCTCTTCTTCCAGATCAACTGTATTTATAATTATACTAGAGGCCCAGTGCATGAAATTCGTGAACTGGTAGGGTCCCTGGCAGCTGCTGGCTGCCTGCTGGGTATGCCCTCCTTTCCCCTAGCCACCTGCTGTGGGCCAGGGCCTCCCTCCCTTCCCCTAGCCGGTCCTGCCCCCCTGGCCAAACTCCCAGTCAAGGGGACAATTTGCATACTATGCTTTTATTATATAGGATTGTATTTACCTAGACATTGCCTAATCCTTCTTAACCTTTTTTACTATCAGAAAAAGAAGGCACCATTTCCAAGTTTAGAATTGGTACGTAACATCAATTTGCTCACATAGAGTACTGTTACCATAAACTTCAACAATACCATTATGCTAGTCTATCTCTAGGTGAAATTTAGTATGTACTATCCAAAGCAAAAATTTGGGCTGTAAACAAATTTATGTATGAGCATGTTATGTCAAGAGAAGGACATAAAATTTCTAAGTATTATTGTGAAAGCATCTAATAAAGACATAGGGAACATATTTTGAGGACTGAAAACTTATTCCTGAGAACATTTTTTTTTTTTACTGAGGGATTTCAAGTCTTTTATTCATTTTCCCTGATATATGTATAATAAGGTACCTCTTGTATGTAGGGGTTGGGGGGGAGGAGGGAGATGAGGGTACTATTGTAAAGCATACCTCTTTATCCTATGGAGATTGGAATGGCCTGAGGTTGGGCAACAACCACCAAAAGCTGAGGTTGAGGTGGGGAGCTGAACATGGGGGACGGTTTGGGAATCTTTAAGTATTTTTTACCCCAACACTACACAGTGTCAGACAACTACCCTTCCTTGGTGGGAGACTGCCTCTCTGGAAAAACTGAACCAGAGAAGCTAGAAACCTGGGAACTCCATTTAGGAGAATGGGGATTAGGTGCATATGAAAACAGATGTACTAAATTAAAATTGGCATATAAGTAGGGAGATTCCTAGCCTCATTTTCCTGTCTGAAAGCCATAGCCAGAATCATATCTCTAGTTATGAGATTGAAGAATAGTTTGTGTGTTTTTTTGTTTGTTTTTACTGACATTTAAATATCTTAGTGGAAACATTAGTGGCCACCAGCTTACCTTCAAGTAAAACTTGTCAACCTGTACCTCAACCCATGGAAATAGGACCTTTACACAGTGTTTTAGTGCCTCAGTCAACTTTAACAGTTGCTGAAATTGTTTTATGATCTGCATTACTTTTGTTTTACAGTAAACCTATGATGGATTTGCTGATATTCCTCTGTGCCCAGTATCACTTGAATCCATCAAGTTACACAATCGATCTGCTGTCAGCTGAAAAGAACCCCATTAAATTTAAGCCAAACACACCAATAGGAATGTTGGAGGTGGAGAAAGTAATTTTAAGGCCAAAAGTTTTGGATAAGAAAAAACCTACACCTATAATACCAGAGGTAAGAATTTCACTGTATATTTTGATATCTTATGGCTAAAATACTAAGTTGCTTTTCCAGCCATTATCTTTAGTTCATTATAAATAAAGTATAATCACCTTTCCTGGTCAAATTTGATGTGAACATGACTGTCATATTTTCATAGACAACTTTTTTTAGGATTCAGTTGGTTATTGATCCTTGGGTTAAGTAGAATTTGGGAAATACTTTAGATTTTAGATGCTCTAAAGTGATCTATATGTCAGTATTAGAATCTGACAATTATGAATCATCTGTATTTCAATCTACTCTTTTAAAACATATTTTATATGTACAGGAAGGTTTTAGAACTTTTTAATGAAAATTCATCTCTATCTCCCTCTCTCTCTCTTTCCCCTTATTTTGATTCTGTAACTTGTTTCCTGGGCAGCATGGGCTCACTTCTTCCATGGCTCATTACTTCTATCTCTAAATAAACTTAAAAGAAAGGAAAGACATTTGTTAAAGAATTTATTAAAATATTTTTGGCTTCATTTACTTGGCAAGTGGTGGTTGTAACTTATTAACTTATACATTATTATCAATTCTTTATATAATTGTTCTTTTTTTTTAAAATATATTTTATTGATTTTTTACAGAGAGGAAGGGAGAGAGATAGAGAGTTAGAAACATCGATGAGAGAGAAACATCGATCAGCTGCCTCCTGCACATCTCCTACTGGGGATGTGCCCACAACCCAGGTATATGCCCTTGACCGGAATTGAACCTGGGACCCTTCAGTCCGCAGGCTGACGCTCTATCCACTGAGCCAAACCGGTTAGGGCTCTTTAAGTCCTTAAAATTTTTTTTACAAATAAAGGTAATTTTTTTTACAATCCTAAAACATAGTTGCTCTCTATAAAAGGTGGTTGAATATTAATTAGGTTATTAGACTATATATCTAGATATATATGCTATTTATCTAGATAGAGATAGTATTATTTATGCGATAGCATGGCATAATATGTGGTGTTTCAGTTTTATGAATACATGTTAAGTTTGAGGATCTGCAATCTGTAGATTTCACTTAGCATGGTCACATGTTTCAAAGTTCTATTTATATACAGGATTTAATTCAGTTACATTAAAATGATCAGATGCTTAAAATCTCAATAATTTTGAATTAGTAGCATTAACTATATAAATAAGGAACACTTTAATACTGGTTACTAATATATTAAAATTAGCCAAAGTAGTAATAATAATAGTGACAATAGGTAGTAATAATAGCTAATGTTTATTTATTGTAATTTACTATGTGCCAGACACTATGATAAGTTCTTTGTGTGGATTGTCTCATTTAACTTACTTCAAAAAGAAGTTAAAAAATGTTAGTGTTTTAAACAAAATAACCGTTTTTTGACATCTAACAAACTATTAAAAAGTAAATATTCCACAAATAAAGGATAGAATAAAACATGCGTAATTCTGTATTATTATGTCTGTTTGTTAATTTTAAAATAAATATTTTAAGGAACAAAGCAAAAATATCTGTTTCTTTTTTATTTAAATCGACTTAATACTTTACTATACAAGGGTGTGAATTTAATCTATATTTAATAAGCAAACTGTTTCTAAGAATCTGATTTGGATTAGGAAGTAATATTAATCAATAAAAATCTTCCACTAAAATAAAAAATTCTGTTTATTGTATGAATATATACTTGTAGATTTCTCATTACTCTAGACATCATTGTAGAATGTTTATTTCAGTATATTATGGTATAAGTATGGCTTTAATCTGTGTTTCAGAAAACTGTGAGAGTAGTGATCAACTTTAAGAAAACGCAGAAGGCAATAGTGAGAGTTAGCCCACACGCGTCACTCCAAGAACTAGCCCCCATTATATGCAGCAAATGTGAGTTTGATCCGTTACATACGCTGTTGTTGAAGGATTATCAGTCTCAGGAGCCACTCGACTTGACAAAATCTCTTAATGACCTGGGACTAAGAGAATTATATGCCATGGATATCAGCAGAGGTAAGACTTTTTGTTTTATTCATTTGACAGGATGTGCACATATGTATATGTGTATTGTGTTTATGTATAGTTTTTCTCAAGTTCATAATGGCACTTTAAATGGATTCTATAGATAGAAGTCAATACATGGCATTGGGAATAAGAAGAGAAAACAAAATATAATGTATTTTAATTTGATTTCAATTATTGAAATTGAAATAAAAACTTGTCTTTTTTAGCTATCATCACATTTTATACTTTTCCATCTACCTATGAATACTTTTTTTAGTGGAATTTAACTTAATTCTTTGTGGCTTGGAGATTTAAGCAGAAAATAAAAGATTTACATGTAAATTCATTATGGTTCTAATCAAGCATGAATTACTGTAGACTCACCATGATTTTGGCAGAGTCCTAATTATCATTCAAATTTGAAAGTTTCTTGCTAATTTTTTTTCCTAAGGTCAGCACCCAAAATTAACTGGCTTAAAAAATGCATCAGTTTAATTCCAAAATTTCTCTAAATAGAAATACCAGTAATTTGCAATATTAATCTATAAAGAAAAATTTAGTGTATTAAAATTAGATAATGTTGGTTTGCATGATGTCTAATAGAGAAATGCAAGCTTATTTACTCAATATGAATCTGTTTTATTAGGAGAGAAAAAAGTTTAGTAAAGGAGGCAATTACTTACATCTTCTGTACATAGGGAACTTCACACTTGATCCTGAGATTGTGCTTTATGTAAGTCTATAGACAACTATTTCAACTCAGTGATGTTATATACTTGAACAAACATCATCTTTAAGTCAATTTACCCTCTTTTACCCCCTCCTCTGTAGCCACTTCTGTTACTGCCTCCAATAAATCATCTTTACAAGGTAAGACATATGAATCAGTAGAAACAAAACATAATGTGAAATATCTATTTCTATTGGTAAATGGAAAGTAAGCTTCTAATTTTATTTTCTTTCTTAATATTACTAATGTGTAAAATTTTTTTTTAACTGAGACAATCTTCATGTTTTATTTCCTGAAAAATAATTTATAAGGTTTTCCTTGATTTCTCAATTTAATACAATAATTATATTTTAAAATTAATATTAACCTAAGAATGTAAGAAATATATTCTTGACTCTCAGACAAAAAACGATTTTGCTAGGATCTTTATTGGGTACAAATGCTGATAGTTTGGTTGTACCCTGAAAGAATCTTAGATTATTTTCATTGAACTATTTTTCATAATAATCAGGGTATATTAATCATAAAGAATTTTTGCAACCATTAAGTTGTTTGTGAATATTTTGTAATAACTTGGAAAATGGCTTATACTAAAATTAGCTTTTAATGCAGGTGTAAAAAACTTTTACATGAAATTTCTGAAAGAAAATACATAAAAAATTTTATAGTGGTTACCTTTGGGTGGTAGGGCTATGGATGACTTTTCATCCTTTTCTTTATATTACAGAATTTTATAATGGAAATGTATTCCTTTCATAGTGAAAACTTTATTAAAAATAGCCAATAATAATAAAGTCTGGAAGTCTTCCACCCATTAAAAAGGAGTAGGCTCAGATAGTTGATTACTGTAATAATTACCACCCTACTAAAAAAAAAAAAAGAGCACAATAAAATGTACACATTTTCAATTTTTCCAGGGTACAATGAACGTCCCAATTCCAAGAATTAAGCCCACATAAATAATAGTATGATTATCTATTATTAGTGTCTAATGAATAGGAGCCTAATCAAAGGAATTAAAATTTCCTATGTAAAGTATATACTGGTTAATCAGAGGGCAGGCATTTGAATTGACAAACTCATTTGACAAGTAGATAGGGCAGATAGCTTTATCTGTCTGGATCTAACCTTCTACTTCTATGACAATAAAGAGATTGGAAAAAGTTGTCTTTGTGGTTCTATTCCTGCAAAATTTATTTTGTTACTTTTACTTGGCTTTTGCTCCTACCTTTGCCATTCAAGTGAATCCCATAATCTTGTTGGCCTCATTTTGAAGATGCTGAATGTGTTGATTTCAAATACCCCTTCCAGCCAAAAACATATGTGGTTTATTCAGAGTATTAAGTGTTATGAATATAACCATAAGACATTGGAATAGGAAAATTAAGAAAGCTCCTCTGACAGTGTCAGAATCTACAGGGTTAGTCCAATTGCTGTAAATACCTCCCCCCCCCCCCCATCTCCTAACTTTATCTGATATGATCGGGAAGTTTAGAATTTTGCATGCCATTACTTACAGCCTCTCTTCTGGAAACAGGAAACTACAGTATTTGAGTTGCTTTCTAAGTAAGCTCAAGCCCTTGTTTGCCTTAGTGTTTAACTGTGACTTACAGTGATCCCTGGCATAGAGCGTTAAGTGAAGATTTAGGGGGTAACCAGTGTGTATAGTAGATGAATGAGCACCTGGAAACTACTTTAAAAAAAATAACTATAAGAAATAATGTGGTTATATTTATTGCACTGTACCAGTATGTGAATTTTCCATCTACTGTTCCAACTAAATTTCATTGTGTATTTATACATTCAATTAGTGGAGAAATTCTATCTTAAAATGAAATAGTAGCATTCCTTTAAAAAAAAGTCATTAAAAAATGTTCTTTAAATGGAAATCAGTTTCAGTTGTACCATTTAATGTCCATGTGTTTTGTACATTATTCAAACTCTCCGGTCACCTAGGTCTTCAGATATGTAATGGGGTGATACTGCCTGCTTCCATTCTTTACATCCCACAACTTAGAAAAAGGGCTCAGAATGATAACTTATGATATCTACCTCACAGAATTGTTCCAAGAAATAAATTAGGCATGTAAAAAATCTTTAACCATGGTGTAATACCACATATCAATTACTATTAGTTGTTAGCACTGTCAATAAACTCATGGTATCAAATGCATATTGCTTATTTAAGATTTGAAGGATCAGATTTATAAAGTTTTATTTTGTGAAATATATTTCTCCTTATGTTAGTAGGGCATATTGCGTTAATTTACAAGTAGTTATTGCTTTCCTGGGATAGCCCTACTTTGTCATAATTTAATTTTTAAACATTTCTTTTTAAGTAAAAATACTATACATTTACCCCTAAATAATAGGTAAATATAAGATTTTAATTAAGGCTATACATTTGCTCCTAACTGCTACTTTACCTATATCCCACCAGTTTCTAGATATAATACTTTGTTTCCTATGTCACTGAGATTACACTGTGATTTACCATAAAGCCCATATGTTTCTTAGTAGAGATGCTTTTAAAAATTTACAGATCTCCACTCCTTATCTCTCTATTAAAATATTTTTTCAATTTATTTATTGAGTAAACCAGGTCATTTGTCTTACAGAATTCCCCACATTCAGACTGTTGCTAATTGTGTCCTGTGATGCTACTTCACATATTTCCCTATCTTATTTCCTATAAGTTGATAGTTAAATCTAGAATCTTGTTGAGATATTTTTGGCAAGAATATTTCATGGGTGGTATTGTGTAGTTCCATTTGCAGACATATAATGACAAGTTATCTTTTTTTTATGTTAGCCATATATAATTATTGCTATATTGTAGTTAATTAAGATTTGAAAAATGGTCATTATCTATTGCAAACATTCCTTTAATTATTAGTTGAGATATTTCTAAAAAGGCAAATTTCCCCATGTCGGCTATTTGTCTACCTACGTAGAATTCATTCAAAAAAGGCAGCAAAGTGTGATTCTTTCCCTTCATTAGTTTTTAAAATAATGGTTACCTATAAAGATGAACAATGAGGACCAATTACTTTTTTTATATCACTATGAATGCATGGAATTAAATATATGTGTTATGTTTCAGTTTGTTGAGTTATTTTTTTAAAAAAAAATATATGTTTTTATTGATTTGAGAGAGAGAGAGAGGAAGCAAGAGAGAGAGAGAGAAACATCAATCGGTTGGTTGCCTCCCATATGTTCCCAGACCAGGGACAAAACCCAAAACCTGGGCATGTGCCCTGACCAGGAATCAAACTGGCAACCTTTTGATGAACAAGACGACACTCAAGCAACTTAACCACACCGGCCAGGGTGTTGAGTTATTCTTAAGTCCAAATTGTCTGGACTTTTGCCAGTAGAAACCATATGAGATTTATCCTTGAGTTATTTTAAAACCACCCCAGTAGATTTTGATTGCTTTCTCTCTGGTATGACTAGATATTACAGGTTCATCTTTGATATCAACAAGTAATCAATCATTCTTAAGCAATCATAGTTCCCTTTAGTGGGAAATGGTAGAAAGACAATCTGGGCCGGGTGACTTAGCACTGTTGGACTTGTCTTTGTTTGTGGGCTCTTTCAGTTGACATTCAGACTTTTTGGTGAGTGAAGTATTACATATGTTACCTTGAGGCTTGAAATTTGTCATTCTAATTAAAGTATGATTTCTTTTAATCTTGCTACAATTGACATTTGGGATCAGGTAATTCTATGTTGTTGAGGGGCTGTCTTGGACATTATAGTATGTTTAGCAGCATCATTGCTCTCTACCCAGCAGATACCAATAACACATTCTCCTCACCCTAACCCCTCAGTGTGACAACCAAAATTGTCCCCAACATTTTCAAATATCTTCTGGGGTGTGCAGGGGAATCACCCCTAGTTTAGAACTATTGGATTAAAGGAATATCATTTATGAAACATATGATAAAGTACTAAGAAACTATAATGAATCATGTTTTAGAGAATAAAACATTTTATCATAGTTTAGCTCTGACACAAAAATATAGTTCAAAATAAACAAAGGGACAAATTGTATATAGCAATTTTATATCTCACTTAATTTGAAGCTTTACACTTTGAAATGTTGGTAATTATTTATGGAACACAGACTTTCAAGTTACAAAGAATTGAGTTTGTCATAGCTCTGTAATTTTTTGATTACTCACCCTGAGTAAGTATTTTAATTTCTCTAAGCTTTAGTTTCCTCCACTGTGAAATAGAAACAATAATACTAAATTTACCCATTACTTTGAGAATTGAATAAGATATAAGGTGTCTAGAAGAGTACATGGTTCATAGTGGACCATAAAGAGTAGCTTTTATAACAAAACACATTTTTCAAAGGCAAGTAATTGTGAGAAATCTTGGAAATGAACATATGATGAACAAAAAGGCCCTCTTTTTCTATTTTAGAGTCCTGCCAAATATCACAAAACTTCGACATTATGAAGGAGAAAGAAAATAAAAAGTTTTTCAGCTTTTTTCAGCGCAGTAAGAAAAAGCGGGATCAAGTAAGTATTTCCTTATTTATCATTTTATAAGATTCTTCGAATATGTTTTTAATTACATTTGCTTTTTTATCTTGAATTTACATAGAGATTTTGCCTTTTCATTCTTTATTAGACTGCAAGTGCCCCAGCGACCCCTCTAGTGAGTAATAATCGCCCAACTTTTACAAGGTCCAATACCATTTCCAAGACATACATTTCGAACACCCTGCCATCGGACGCACCCAAGAAGAGGCGGGCTCCGTTGCCTCCGATGTCAGCCTCTCAGAGCGTCCCCCAGAACCTCGCTCACGTCCAGGAGAGGCCAGCTTATGGTGTCATGAAATCCATGAGTGTGGATGAGACAGATAAGGTGCGGAATTTTGTTTTGTTTTGTTTTGTTTTGTTTTAGGCTGGGCACAGGACCATCTATTTTTCCTCTTACCTACTTGTCTTTTTCCACATAGGCTACTAATAAGGTTAGTAACAGTTACTAATATGCAATAAGGTGAATAAGTAGTCACTAGTAAGATTAATGCTGGGAAGAGGTTCTCTAGATATGTACAGTTCTATGATGCAGTAAAAAATAAATATATTGCCCAGCTGGCATGGTTCAGTGGTTAAGCGTTGACCTATGAAACAGGAAGTCAAGGTTCATTCACGGTCGGGGCAGATGCCCAGGCTGAATCCTCAGTAAGGGGTGTCCAAGAGGCAGCTGATCAATGATTCTCTCTCATCATTGATGTTTCTATCTCTCCTCCCTTCCTCTCTGAAATCAATAAAAATTTTTTTTTCAAAGAGTAAATATATATATTTTAAGTAGCTTTCACATTCAAGAAAATAAGTCATCTGTAAACCGTAAAGTGCTGGTCTATTAAGGAATAACTGGAGGCGTTTGCTTGTATCTATTAGGAATGGAAATATTCATTTTTGAACATTTTTCTTTTAACAGCAACACAATCTTTGTGTCACTTTCATGAGTTTCCAACTGGATATGTGTTTTTTACTTTACTCAGAGAGTCTCAGGGAGATATACTGGCATCTGCCTGGTACATAGATACTCTATAGTTTTTAAAAAATATCTTTACATAAAATGTATTGCAGTTTGTTTTATATATTTTGATGTTCAAAGCACTGTTCTAGGTATACTTTTCCCCCAAAATTTCTAATTATTGCTCCTCTTTAATCCCAGATTTTCCCGGAGTGTGCTGTTTTGTGGAAATCCATTTGCAAAATTACTTTTCATGCCCATAAAAATCTGTATTTTCCTTGCTTTATTCATGTGGACAATAAATGAGGTTTTAAGTAAATGTGATTGAACATGAGGCCATATATTTTGTTGCTAGGAATCAGACAAATGATTTAAGAGCAGGTTTTATGTTGAGATATTTGAGATACTGAGAAGTTTCCCTGTGTCTAGGTGAGGGGTTTGACTTCCACCTTGGAAGCTAAGTAAACTCAATGCTGAGGTAATTTTACTCTTCCCAACAAACTAATGAATATTTATGTGCTTCCTTAACTTTAAAACAAAAGAGATTTTAAAAATTGTAATTTATTGTAGGTGTCTTTAGAAAGTAAATAGCTACTCAAATAGATAGAAAAGGACAACATATGCTTAAACCCAGTAGTTACCTGGAAAATCATTTAGTAAGCTATTATTTTTATTTCTATTAAGATAATCTAGTCTAATGGTTATGGTATAGTAGTAAAATCTCATCTTACAAATCAGAGGGATACCTATCTTTTTAAAGGGTATAATCATTTACTAACAAGCTTTCCAGGGTGACTGCTTGGTAGTTAGGTGAAGTGTCACAGAAGAGGTGATTCTTGGGTTCAGTCTTAAGATATGTGTGGGAGTGCATTCGTCAGGCAAGAGAAACCCTATTCAGAGATGGAGAGTGTGAAGCCTATAGCCTATCTGGGCAGGAGCCAGAAACATAGAAACTGAGTGAGATAAGCAGGGTCCACGTCAGGGTCGCCAACAGCCTCCTTTTGTAGCTGTAACCCCTTTACACTTCTTCATAGTAAGTCATTTAAAATGCAACATTTTCAGGATTACTTTCTATTTTTAATGACCATAAAACTACATTATAGAAGTACAAATTATGATACCCTGGAGTAACTACTAAAGTCTGTCCTTTTCTTTATAGAGAAATAAATCTTAGCCACTCCTCACAAGTCTTTATTCCAGCTGTCCTCATCCAATCTATTCCAGTAAACTTCCCTTGTGGTTGGATCCCAAAGAGGTCTCCATTGTCTTTCTAACAGTCTACTTCTTAAAATTCCAGGCTGTGCTACCAGTGTCTGCACCAAAAGTGATTTCTTTTGATCCACAACCTCTGCTCTATGACCAGTTAATGCCCCCATATTAAGCAATCTTTTCTTTTTCAGTATATTGTGTTTGGCAAACTAGACATCTTTTTTTGTTTGGTTGGTTTTTTTTAAATTAAATCTTTATTGTTCAGATTATCACAGGTGTTCCTCTTTTTTTCCCCCCATGCTCTCCTCCCACCCAGTTCCCACCCCACCCTCTGCCGATTATTGTCCAATCTCTTCCCGCACCCCCCACACCCTTTCCCCCCCACCCCCAGAATAGTCAGTCCATTCCCTTTCTATGTCCCTGATTCTATTATAATCACCAGTTTATTCTGTTCATCAGATTATTTATTCACTTGATTTTTAGATTCACTTGTTGATAGATGTGTATTTGTTGTTCATAATTTGTATCTTTACCTTTTTCTTCTTCTTCCTCTTCTTAAAGGATACCTTTCAGCATTTCATATAATACTGGTTTGGTGGTGATGAACTCCTTTAGCTTTTTCTTATCTGTGAAGCTCTTTATCTGACCTTCAATTCTGAATGATAGCTTTGCTGGGTAAAGTAATCTTGGTTGTAGGTTCTTGCTATTCATAAACTAGACATTTTTATACATAAATTTTCTAATTAATTTTTTTTTCCTTTTGATCGAGCCATCTGAGTAGTTCTTCTATGCATTGTTACTAGGACTGAAGATTATTTGTTTTTCCCTAGAAAAGCTGAATAAGATTGGTACTTTAACTTGTCCTTAAATTTATTCATTATAAATTATTAACAATTAAGCTGTGGTTTTATTTGTGAGTGTGTGTGCCTGTGTGACACTTATGTTCATGTGAATTCATGCCTATTTAGGTATCTCAACACCTTTTTTTTTTTTTTTAACTTCTTGGCCATATTAGATGTATAGATGAGCCCCTAGGTCTTGATTTTTTTCTTCTTCTTCTTCTTCTTTGGTCCTGATTCTCCC
>NW_005354385.1:16375562-16390129 GCF_000412655.1 Myotis brandtii | reverse complement strand
AGAAACATTGATCAGCTGCCTCCTGCACACCTCCCACTGGGGATGTGCCCACAACCAAGGTACATGCCCTTGACCGGAATCGAACCTGGGACCTTTCAGTCCGCAGGCCGACGCTCTATCCACTGAGCCAAACCAGTTAGGGCAATCCTGATTCTCTTTTGATAACTCAGCTTTTATTTTATTTTATTTGTTCTTTACCCATTTTCTAAATTTGGAAGTACCTGAGACCATGGTGTTAGCCTATATTTACTGTAGTCTTTCAGAGACAACATCTGATCTTTGTTGGGTTATTAACTGTAATGGTTTGGATAATGTCCCTGCAAAAGATATACCCAGTCCTAGCTTTCAGCGCCTGGTGAATGTGACCTTACTTAGAAATAGTGTTTGCAGATGTAATCAAGTTAAGGCTCTATTAATGAGATCATCCTAGATTTAGGTTGAGCCCAAATCCAATGACTGGTGTCCTGAGAAGAAGAGAAGACACAGGCACAGAGACACAAAGGAGAAGGTCATGTGACGATGGAGGCAGAGATTGGAGTTATGCTGCCCCAAACCAAGCAATGGCAGGAGCCACCAGAAGTTGGATAAGGCATGGAAGGAGTCGCCCTTAATGCTCTCAGAGGGTTATGGCCCTGCTAACACCGTGATTTCAGACTTCTGGCTTCCAGAACTGTGAAAGAATAATTTTTGTTGTTTTAAGCCACCCAGTCATGGTAATGTGTTATGGCAGCCCTAAGAAACTAATACATCAACTTTGTAATTCCAATTCCAACATTTTTCCTGTTGCAGTTTAAACTCGTGGTTGCTTCTTGACTCATCACTACCTGGGAATCAGAATATTGCAAATCAAACTCACTCTTTTTTGTCCCATATTGAAAAGCTCAAGATCATCTTTGACGTTTATTATTTTTGTCTTTTCATATCCCATTAGTGAGCAATCCTTCACTCCATCTCTCTTCACCATGTCTACTTGTCCCTCATTTTCATTCTCTCTCTCCTGAAGTCTGATCCTAGAGAAACCCAGGCAGAGGGTAAGGAGAAGATCAGTACTTAACTTGTCTTTCACATGTTGTTTACATAATAAAAGAATGTGGCAAGTTGCTACTTTTATATTTTGTAATTAGCACTTCTCAGTTTAAGACTTTGGATAGCTGGCTGTTACTTTCTGGGCATTCAAGGTTCTCTACAAACTGATCACAATATGAGGGGGGGGTTCTATTCTTTCTTTGTTTCTTTGTGTTTTTTTCTTTCTCCTTTGTTTTTTTCTTTCTTTTCAGCTTTATTGAGGCATAATTGACAAGTAAAATTGTAAGATATTTAAAATGTGCATCATGGTGATTTGAAATAGGTATACATTGTGAAAGAATTCCCACCATCTAGTTATACATTCATCACCTCACATCTCTTTCTCCCCCACCTCTCTCTAAGAGTACTTAAGTTCTACTCTTTTAGCAAATTTCAGTTATTAACGGTGGTATCAACTATAGTCACCATTTTTACATTAGATCCTCAGACCTTATTCATCTTACAGCTGAAAGTTTGTCCCATTGTCCCACCCTCTCCCTATATCCTCCACCCCCCTGGCAACCTTTTTCACTCTGTTTCTATGAGTTTGACTTTTTTAGATTCCACATATAAATGTTCCCATGCACTATTTGCCTTTCACTGTCTGGTTTATTTCATTTTATATTGTCCTCAAGCTCCATCCATGTTGTTAAAATGGCAGGATTTCCTGCTTTCTCATGGGGTAATAACATTTCCTTGTGTATGTATTCATATATTATGCACTATGTTATAACTCACCTTTTGGTACTGAATGGTGTATTTTGGATATGTATCAGTACATAAAGGGTTTCCTCATTTCAAAGGCTGCATAATATTTCATTGATGTATATAACATAATATGGGATGGTGTAAGTACCCTATCCTCTAAAGATAAACATTAGGGTTATGTTATTGTTTAAAGCTTTTAACTTTGTTAATTTTCTTCCTTTCCTATTTCCCAACTAGAGGGCAGGAATTGTGTTCCCCAGCAAAATTCTGTAACATAGTATGTGTTCAAGGAAATCGATAAGTAAACTTTTAGTATTGCTTCCACACAGCTGGGTATAGTATATACAGTGAGAATGTCTGTCACAAATAATATCACTAAATTTTAGTATTTTATGTGTATGGTAAATTTTCAGAAGTACTTGGATAACTTAAAAATTGCTTATATTTTCTTTATAATAATTTGGCCCAGGTAGTTCTTGGCAATATTTTTCTTAAGATTTTACATAAAAGCCAGAATTTTGGCAAGGTTGTATTGAATGATTAAAGACCAATAACTAAAATGTGATATATATTACATAATGCATATAAATTAAATTTCCCTCTGAATTGAA
Organism: Myotis brandtii; assembly: GCF_000412655.1. Classification (NCBI taxonomy): domain Eukaryota; kingdom Metazoa; phylum Chordata; class Mammalia; order Chiroptera; family Vespertilionidae; genus Myotis; species Myotis brandtii. The sequence continues at coordinate 16,387,745 of NW_005354385.1, read as the reverse complement.
GTTGTTTATGTAGCCAGATGCAAATATTCAAGAAATTTAGCAGAACTATAAATTTATGGGTGAATTTTATTTATTTTACTGCTTGCTTGTTTTACATTTAAATCAAACATAGTCATTATCATTATAGACATTTTATACCTATTTGATGATTGAAAATAATGGCAGGCTAGGAAAAAATAACTAGAAAAAAATGGTTAAATAATTTCCAAGTCCATGGAGAAGATTGGGTACATTCATATCCTGTAGCTTTTATTGTTTAAAAAGTAAACCACAAGGGTGCGCTGTTAAACAGAATTACAGCATTCTGATTTTTCTAATCTCACCACCCCCTCTCCCCCAAAGCATCCTTTAATAAAGCAGAAAGAAAATACTAGAAATAGTTACATTATATTAGAAATATAAAATGCTTACCTCTTCTGGGTGAAGTGCCAAAAAATAGAGCTGGAGAGATAAATAACAGTAATGCATCAATTTTATTCATTTTGAGCTTTTATTTCATTTTAGTGTTCTTTTAAGTAGTCATTGGTATTATGTTGGCCTTAGACAGGCTTATGGATAAGGCAGTTTATCTGTAGCTTGGAAAAAAAACCTGTCAATTTCATCTATTTTATGCTTTTTGGATGTCTGTTTTTAAAAATTTGCCTTAGTCTTCTAAGGCATTTCTCGATACTGGCAAATTAAAGTATTTGGATAGTGATTTGGTCATTTAAACTGAAACTATTCACATGAAAGCCGGTTGATTTTCTGAGCTAAATTTGCAAACAATTGTGCAGTTTCCAAAGAGGATTCAATAAAGACCCAAGTTAGTAAAATAATTTATCCTAACCTTTTTTTTTAAATTACTGCATCTAAAATTATTTTATCCACCTAAAGAATATGTTTCAAAGACAGTTGTTGTGGCTACAGTGTCCTTTTTCATGTCCCTAAATTTCTGTGTCTTCTCTTTCACATGATTTCAAGCCTTGTGTCTTTTTCCTTATAAGGGTGAATATACTTCTATAGAAATTGTTCACTCTAAGAAAGAACTATCCAATTAGAAATTTTCTGGCAGTTTTTCTTGGTACTTTTTGAGCATTATGTGGATATAATTCTGCCTAAAGATTTGAAATGCCATTCGTGTCCCAGCATATGTCCTACTTGGCTCCTGCTGCTATTTACATGAGTCATATCACATGCATTATTGTATGAAATCCATATAGTTATATACAGTAAGATTGTATGTATATAGTTATTTACATAAGGTTGCTATTTATTTCACACATGACAGAAGTCAGACACAATGACATTGACTGGAATTGAAAATGACTTATCATTCTGGGATTGAAACTGAGTTCAGAAATCCAGAACTGTATCTGCCCTGTATCTGCTAATCAAGTGTCTGTGAGAAGCACTTTTAATAAAATTAGTGTTCAAAGAATGTCCTGGATGACAAATTAGCATTTTAACCCTATTTTACATTTGAAGACCAGGAAAAAATTGGACAGAAGTTGTGCATAATTGTCACACATAGAATTCACAGAACCTGTGGGTGAATTCTTCCTTTTTGCACATTTTGTATGACTTTGTGGCTTGGAGTCATGTGTATGTATCAGAGAGCAGCTTTCCCCAGGTTACTAGCCTGGTACCTTGTTTTCTTTAGGATATTTGCTTTTGGCTAGAAACACAGTCAGGAATTATCTTGATTGGGCTTTTCCTTTGGTCTCATTTTGCATTCTACGGCAAACACTCAAATATTGAGAAATTGAAATACTTTGCCATCCAGTATTATGCAAGTGAAATTTAATACTCAGAGTGTTACTTTTTTGACAGCTGACTTAATTGTTTTTTAAAAAATGTTTGACGTTATTCATCTTTTACCCAATTTTATCTTTTAACACTTACTGTGGTTTACAAGCAGATGATAGATTGTCATGTGTTTATGAAATGTGTTAGTAGATTTTTTATCTTAGTTTCACTTAATGACTTTTAAATCCTAGTTTTACACAGAGTCATTAAGGTTGTTGTAATGGAGCATGTATTTGTAATCTTTAAGAAATATTCCTCTTTTTAGATTCTCCTCCACATAACATTTGGTTTTCCACTCTACTTTCCACTTATATTTATTATATAGAACGTGGACCACACACATACTTCCACAATTGCCTAGAAACAGTAGTTGCCATGGCATTTTCAGTTTGATATATGGGATACAGCTGTCTGTTCTTCCAAAAATATGACTTGTTTCATTCAGTAGAGAAATGCATCAACACTGTACAGTATCTAATCTGCTTCCTCTTTTAAGGCTTTCCAGGAGAGAAGATGAACTTTGTCATTGTAGTTTTCACTAGATTTTCAAAGGTTCATCATTTCATAGGGACAGTAATGACTAGTGCTTATGTAGCACTCACCAATGTTTCAGAAGAGGTTCTAAGCACATTACTCACTTAATGCTCACAAAAATCTTCTGAGCCATCACTTTTTACGTTTCTGCCAGCTTTGCCTTTGACCTAAGTGTTAAGGACTGTGTTCATTATAAAATCGTTAAATTTTAAATAACAATAATATTAAACAACCAAAGGACTTGTATGCATGCATATTAGCATAACCAATGGACACAGACACTGGGGCAGTGGAGGCTTGCCCAGGGTGGGAATGGTTGGGGGAGAGGGGGTCATTTGGGGGAAAAGGAGACATATGTAAAACTTAAGATAATTAGAAAAAACACAATAGGATAATTTTGAAATGAGTGTGGATTTTTCTTCTTTATGCTGGTATTCCAAGACTGTGCCTCTCTGAGGTGCATACTGAGTTAATACAACATCACTGAAAATAGTCAGTGGTAGGAGTCTTTCTTTACAAGATCTCATGGTATGGAGTTTATTTAGTCTTTCTACCCTGTGACATTGGGATCTCATGGGGGAGACATGCCTTTTGCTGGTAACCAGCATATATTAACAGAGGACAAAGCAGAGAGAAGCAGGCCTGATTTTGGAGCCACAATGATAAAAATGGTGGGGTCATTAGGATAATGCCTGGCCTGCAGCTTTGACTCCCTTTCTGGGATGAATGGAGTTGGTCCCAGTTTGTTCCCGTGATCACTACTTTACTTGGTAGAGGGCTTAAACTCAGTTCATCTGTAAATGTTTAGCATTTTCCTACCCTGCCCTAGACACCTCTTTGTCTTGATCACAATGACCTCAAAGAACCATGGTTACGACCGCCCTCTGTCCTTTTAACTTGATCCTGAGCTCTGGCTCACTTTGTCTTTTTTTATTCAGGATCTTTGGGCCATCTAAAAAAATGGTATACATAAGGGATTACCACTAATGTGACTTGGTTATATGTTATCTTAAAGTATTGTGGGGTTGGTGAATGAAAGCACAGATTGCTTCAGGAAAATAAATGTAAAAACCTTGCAAGGTTATATAACACACGTTGTAAAATTTGGGGGTTCTTTTTTTTTTTCCTGGTATGAATGGAGAAGGCTGGAAAGGAAGTTTATTGTGGCAGAAGAAGCCCTAGCCTGGCTCCAGAGATAGTCTTAGATTCTCCTAATAGGACTATTACATTTTTGTTTGTCATTGTTATTTTTCTCATTGTCGTCTTTGTCTTCTACCTGGAATAAGCCAATGAACTTCTTTATGGCTTGGGTTTCTTCCAAGTAGGGCTTAGTAACTAAATTTCCGAAAGTCTCTTTCAACTCTAATATTATAAAATTATTTTATTCTTCATTGTCTTTTTAAAATTAATCTTTAAGAAATGAATGTACTTTGTTGCATAGACCTTTGGTTTGACCAGTGTTAATCAGGTAGTCCTGGTATTACTCTTCTGAGGATTTTTAAACCCTGTAGTACAGTAGCAACATGAAACATTGACAATCTTTTCTTTTTTAAAATTTATCTTTATTGTTGAAAGTATTACTGATTTACCATTTGTTTGTTTGTTTGTTTTTTTCCCATTGATCCCCTCCACCCATACCCGCCCCTCCCAGGCCTTTACTATTCTATTGTCTCTGTCCATAAATGAATTCATCTCTAATCTCATTGTTGCCTTTCTTAGCATGTATTTTGGCAGATTGATAGGAACATCCTTAAAAATGGCATAATAGGTGAATGCTTACATAATGTGTATTTAAGAGCTCCAGGCCCATTTCTCTTTTCTGTAATTATAGTCACATGGTACCTGAAATGTCACTCCTATTTCTAAACCCCCTCACTTTCATATGATATGACTTTTTCCTAATCTAAGTTGGCTTATATAGCCTAAGACTTTCAGTGCTACCCATGAAAAAATCTTAAAACATATTATTATAGAGAATAAGAAAATAGAAGACATAAATTCTAGTTTTGGGGGGAGCTAGAAGGAAGTACTACTCAAAAAGGAAAAGGAGAATAAGAAGATTCAGGGCAGCAAAATAAATTGTCCTGGCCCCAACAAAAATACAGCATTTTCTTTAAAAAAATAATCATAAACAAAGAAAGGAAGTGGCACATATGCTTTCATCCAATACAAGCCAAAATATGCATGCATGTATGTGTGTGTATAAACAGGTGTAAAAGATACATAGAAGGTGGGATACACAAATTCCTATGAGGCAATCTAGATTTGTTCCGATTTACAGTGATTGTTTTCCTCCCCAATATATGTATTGTTTGTATTTCATATGATATGCTAGTTTTATGATCAAATTAATAATAAAAATGATTTTTATTATGACAAAAATCTTGCTTTCACAGCTGTACCTATTTTTCTCATTTAAAATAATACCTCCTACTTCATGAAAATTTGAGCACTGAGGGGGGCGGTGTCCCTCAGACTGGCCTGCCCCCTCTCACAGTCTGGGAGCCCTCAAGGGATGTCCTACTGACAGCTTAGGCCTGCTCCCCATGGGGAATGGGCCTAAGCTGCAGTCTGGCCTCCCTCTGTGGGAGGTGACTGGCTGAACAGGGGAAGGCTATGCCCCCATCACGCCTCTGCTGCAGCCACTGCTGGGTGCAGCGGCTGCCTGAACCTCAGCCCTCACAGCCACCGCAGCTTGACTGAGCGTTGGCCCAGCCCTGGCAGTGGCAGCCGCCATCCACAGCTTGCCTGAGCCTCAGGCAGCTGCTGAGGCTTTGTCCGGAAGGATGTCTGGAAGGACGTCCGGAAGACATCCACCCTAATTAGCATATTACCCTTCTATTAGTATAGATAATAACTGTTTTGAAGTATAAGGTAATTGATTTGTTATCTAAGTTAAAATTATGTTAAAAAGAATTCTTCCATCAAGAGTTAAGAGAGTTACAGCTTGACTTTCCATTATATAAAAGTTCAGTCATTGGTATATAATTCATAGTCAATTAGATATAGCTAATATCAACTATAAAATATTTAAAAATGTTTTATACCATTGAGAATGTCCAGGTTGGAGAAAGATAACATGAATATGTTCCATAAGAAGAAAAAGATCTATATGAATTTTAAGACAATTTTAAGGGATTGCTTAGGTTCTTTCCTTCAACCACACCCTTCCCACGTGTGGAAATCATATTATAAATAGAAATAAAAACCCAAAAGCTTCTAATAGAAATATTCAATATTGAAGTTGAGCCTCTGTATTTCCATCCTTTAATTCAAAATTTTTTCTTATTTTTCTATTTGCATTCTTTCATTTAACTCTTCTATCCAGAATATTTTTATTTAAATGGCCCACATCTTATAATTCACCTGTAATTAATAAATGATCTAATAACTAGTACAGAGCTATTACTCAGTAAATCTGCCGAATGCCATTCAATTCTATTTTATTCAGCTAAACTTCATTCCATTTTGAACTAGTGAATTCTGATCTGGGTGTGAATTCTCAAGGATTAACTATCTGGCATGCTTTTCAACTTGACCTTGCCACTTTTGCTGGTGTATTCTTTTTCTCTATGCAATATTTTCCTTTTCACAGGCCATAAAATTCAGTGATAAGCATTCTTGTTAGAGGTGCAGTTTTCCCTAGTGGCAAGCAGATTTAGTGACTCTAACTAAAGTAAATAATTGAATATCTTGAATTATTAACCAAAGTATTTTTCCCCTAGTAAGCAGACACCTCTCTGTTTTCTTGGTTTGTAAATTCTTTGGACTTAAAAATAATTTAATCTCAACTCCTTTTTCAAAATTTCAGTCATAATCTGACCAAAGGAAATGTATCTTAGTGAAAAAAGCTAAAGACAGTTCTAAGCAGTTCTTTCATTTTAGTTGTTCACATTAAATTTATGAAATATTTCAAATTTATATACCACAATATGCAGTCATATACCCATCACTAAAATTTAACCAACTGGCATTCAATTTCTTTATATACACATATATGTATATATATATGTGTGTGTGTGTGTGTGTGTGTGTGTGTGTGTGTGTGTGTGTATATGTGTGTGTATATATATATATATAACTTCAGAGAGGAAGGGAGAGGGAGAGAGAGATAGAAACATCAATGATGAGAAAGAAACATTGATTGGCTCCCTTCTGTATGCACCCTACTGGGGTTGGAGCCTGAAACCTGGGCATGTGCCCTGACTGGGAATTGAACTGTGACCTGGTTCATAAGTCGACACTCAACCACAGAGCCACTCTGGCTGGGCTAAATTTCTTTAAGGTCTGATGAGGCTGCCTAAGGTGACTTAACAGTGGAGTTTTTACACGTGAATTACACAAAATGTTTATGCAGTGACCTGGTCACAAGGTCCTGAATGTTGGAGGCTGTGGGGTTTTAAGGGTTATTGTAACTGAGATTAATAATAGGACTCCCACCATCATTGTCACTAAAGCAAAAGTGCAATTTTAGAATAAATATCTCCTTTACCCATATTCTTTATATTGTAACTATACTTTGCTTATTTTATTTACAGATCACTTTCATATACTTTAAGGTAGATGAATTATGTGCAATAATATTAGCTAATATTTACGGATTGTGAACTGTATGCTAGGCACTATGCTAAATTTTTATGCACTCGTTCATTGAAGCTTCGAAGCCACTTTTGAAGTAGGTATTCCTACTTTTTCCACATTTATAGGTGAAGAGGCTGAAGGTTGCAGTGGCAATGAATGCCTTGCTCCCTGGTTCAAGCCCTGGCAATGTCTCCAAAGCTCATTTGTTTGGTAATCATTACACTGGGCTGCCTTCCAACTTGCAACCCCCCTGGAAGCCTTGCTCCAGTTAGACAAACACACTCAAAATTACTGGGCCAGTCAACCCTGACTGAGGCAAGAATAGAAGTGTTGGAGGACTATGAGGAACACACTTCTGGAGTACAGAGAAACAAATAGGGTTTAAAATTGCTGCTGGGTAGGCTTCGGTGGCCTTCCTTGCCTTTTCTCTTTCTTCTTCTACACTTTCTATGAGAACTCATGATGGATTTATTGAAATAACTGTGGTAGTTTAGCTAGCCTGCTTTCTGATAGTAGTTATTCTTGGGATAGGAGCCTCCCCAATATTATATGTTAGATAAGTGTATTCTACTCATATTCCTCAGTACACACACATTTTCTTGGCTACAATACACTCAGAAACTTTTAGATCTTCTCACTTAGATTCCCTTTCTTTTTCTGCAGGCTTTTACCTAGGAAAGGGATGTCTGTCGTCGATGTAGATATAGAACATCCCTTTCTCAAGGCCCAGGGATTCCTCCAGGGGTAAGGGTCTAAATCTCACAGAATCAAGTTATAGAACATGTGCTCCACCAAAACATTCAGGGCTTTACCCTTCTAAAATGCATTATTTTGTCAAATGTCTTCACAAATGCTATTGAAGTTTTTTAGCATTTGTGAAACAGAAATCTGTTTTGTTGTTTTTGACAAATTTTAAATTTGACAAATTTTAAATTCTTTATCCATAGAAATATAAATGTCATGCACAAAAAGTTCACTTATTTTAAAACCTCTAGGGTGATAAATGAAATACATGAGTCTATTTTTTTCTGTCTTTGAGTTGTGGATAGATTTAGATAAATTTTTGAGTCTTTGTATATACTAGGTGTACCGATTAATAATGCGGATTTTTTTCAATAGATGGAGTTACACGTGTTGATATATATGCGATTTGATATGTATGCTATTTTGTTGTATTGCTCCTTCAGATTACCACTTGTTCTGATTGATGGCACACGCACTTTCTGAGCAGCACTCCAAAACGTATGAAGAAGTGGAAAATTGGGTCTCTGAATGGCTTGCCTCAAAACAAGAAAAATTCTATTGGGACGGTATCCACAAATTACCTGAAAGATGGGGGGAATGTGTAGCTAGCGATGGACATTACTTGAATAAAGCACTTTTGATGTTTCTCTTGAAATTATCGTGTTTTCTTTGGATTACAAAATCCGCATTATTACGATTGATAATACGGATTAACTATTAACCAGTTAATAGTGCAGATTAACTAACTGGTTAATAGTGTGGATTAATTATTAACCTATTAATAATGCAGATTAACTGTTAACTGGTTAATAGTGAGGATTAACTATTAGCCTGTTAATAATGTGGATTAGCTGTTAACTGGTTAAAAGTGCAGATTAATTATTAACCAGTTAACAGTGTGGATTAATTATTAGCCAATTAATAATGCAAATTAATTGTTAACCGGTTGATAGTGTGGATTAATTATTAACCGATTGATAATGCAGATTAACTGTTAACTGGTTAATAGTTCGGTTTAACTATTAATTGATTAATAATGCGGATTTTGTAATCCAAAGAAACAATAATTTCAAGAAAAACATAAAAAGTGCTTTATTCAAAGTAATGTCCATCGCTAGCTACACATTTCCCCCATCTTTCAGGTAATTTGAGGGTACCGTCCCAACAGAACTTTTCTTGTTTTGAGGCAGACCATTCAGAGACCCAATTTTCCACTTCTTCGTACGTTTTGAAGTGCTGCTCAGAAAGCGCCTGTGCCATCGATCAGAACAAGTGGTAATCTGAAGGAGCAAGGTCTGGTGAATACAGCGGGTGGGTTAATACTTCCAGGCAAGATCTTTTAACATGTCTTTAACCGGTTTTGAAGTGTGTGGTGGTACATCATCATGAAGCAAAATTACTTTGCCGTGTCTTCTGGCCCATTCTGGTCATTTCAGGATCAAAGCATGGTTCAAATTGATTATTTGTTGTCGGTAGCGATCAGTATTAACGGTTTCACCTGGTTTTAGATCACCTTCCTGATCCCACCAAACGCAGAGCATTGTCTTCTTTCCGAAGCAATTTGGCCTTACAGTCAATGTTGATGGTTGACCTGGATCAAACCATGATTTTGTGCGTTTGGGATTCTCAAAATAAATCCACTTTTCATCACCAGTCACAATTCGATGCAAAAAAGACTTTCTTTCGTGCTGTTGAAACAACATTTTACTGATGACTTTTTGTTTTTCCATTTGTCTTTCATTCAGTTGATGTGGCACCCATTTTCCTTCCTTTAAAATCTTTCCCATTGCTTGTAAATGACCAGAAATTGTTTGCTGAGCAACGTTTAATCTTTCTGCAAGTTGTTTTTGAGTTTGACATGCATCTTCATCCAATAATGCTTGTAATTGTTGGCTTCAAACTTTTTTAGCTGACCTGGACGTTCTTTGTCTTTCACATCGAAATCATCACCTTTAAAGCGTTTAAACCAGCGTTTACAAGTATCTTGAGATGGAGCATGTTCACCATAAGCTTCCTGAAGTATACGATAACTTTCAGCAGCACTTTTCTTTAAAATAAATTATTGCTCTTTTTTTTGGCATGAAATTTGACATTTTTAAGTATAAAAATATCTATGATGTTAACACCTTCAGGAAATTTGACATATAAAGTTTTGAAGCTTGTTTTCAATACAACAAAACAGCATACATATCAAATCGCATATATATCAACATATGTGTAACTCCATCTATTGAAAAAAAATACGCACTATTAACCGGTACACCCAGTAAGTGTCTTTTTTTTTTATTTCTATGCTGTCTGCTTTATTATGTTATAACCCAAATTTAAGCACTCTAATTCCCAAACAGATACAATTGTCTGAGAAATTCATGTTGTGACTGCTTTTATCAGGTAATAGAAAAGACCAATAAATGACAGTAATTGGGAATCTGACCTAAAGGGGAAAACCAGTTTTCAGCATAGAACTCATGAAAGTAATCAGTCAAAACATGGAAAACAAGTTTTCAGCAAAGAGCTGGGAAGCAAATCAAATTCTGCCATTACTGCATGCAATCAGCAATTATTTATGGCTCACCTACTCTGTTGTTTCTGATAAGCTTCTGTGATAGGAATGGCACGACTTAATGGGGTTTTACATTAGTAAATGCATCAAGAAAGAAAATGACATCTACTGCCTTTGATGTTTAGATCACATATTTTAAAAAGTGACGTGCACATTGTTTTTGGAGTATTTTTGTCCTTTTCTCAAATGATTGCTAAATTTGTTACTTTTATAAATAGCAGGTGAAAGTTGTGGGACACAGAGACATATCAGTAAGAATATTACGTTTTTATTTAAACGTAATATTCTACTTAAGATGATATTTAAATACTGCCCATCCATCATTACACTTTTTTCTCAGCTAGTATATTGCCGAGGGTCGTTCTCCTAATTGTTTTAAAAGCCCAAGTAGTATTTGAGGCTCTACTCCATGCCCACTGGAAATGGAGGTGAACCTCAGATTTAATCAGAATTAGCTTTAGTGACTCTGAATCAAAATCTGGGTGGGAGGCTTCAAGTCTTTTCTTGTTTTATTATGGAGAGGTCTGAAGAGTTCTGGAGCAGGGACCAGAGTAATGAGGGGAGAGGAGAGTGGCTGCTCTAGCTGTTTATCACTTGGTATGGAAGAATTTTAATGGTTAGACTCTAAGTAAGGTCAGCCCAGAGCCACCCTATTCTACCTCTTTTGTTAAGAGGAGCTAACCTTCCTACGAGTTGTGTTCCATCAAGTGCCTGCTGCTGGACCTAACTCTGCTTCTTCTCCTGTGAGATGACCTAACACAGTTGGCAGGGATGACAACTAACTCACATTTTTCTCTTTGGGGTCAGGCTTCCTTTTTTTCTCTGGCAGAAATATTACAATATTACAACATACAAAAATTTGCTACATTTTTCTCAGTGTGAAGCAAGGCATAACAACTGAAAAAAAAAATTCCTATGAACTAGTTTTCTCCTCTTAGGTATCCTAGTATTTGCATTGTCTCATAAATATCGAAAAGACCCAAGCTTTAGGTATTTTCCAAGTCCAAGTATATCAAGTCCTTTTATTTACAAGTGAAGAGGGCAGTATTTCATTCATGATGACATTCATTCAACAAATATTTATTGAGAAACTTCTATGAGCCAGACAATGTTCTGGAGATAAAGCAATGAGCAAAATAGGAAGGAAAAACATCTTGGCCCTTATGGTCAACCGTAGCAGAAGCAGACGATAAACAAGGTAAATTAGCCAAGTACATGGAATGTTAGAAAACTATTAAGTGCTATTCATAAAGATCAATCTGGGAAGAGGGACAGGAAGTGAAGGGAGGTCAATGAGGAACTCATTGAAAAGGTGGCATTTGAGAAATGACCTGAAGAAAATGAGGGAGTAAGACATTATGTTATTAGAAGAGTATTCTAGGCACAGAGAGCAGCAAATGCAACCATCCTGAGGCAGGAGCACTCTGGCATATCTGAGGAGCTGCCTGGAGTGAGACTACATAATAGGAGGTGGTTAGAGGGAGCTAGGGGCCGGGCGGTCAATTGCCTTAGAAGTCATTACAAGGACTTTGGCTATTTTTTGTCAATTGGGAAACTATTAGCAGGTTTTGAACAAAGTGACCTAATCTGGCTTATGTTTTAACAGGATCCTTTTGCTGCTATGTTGAGAAAGTACTGTAAGAAAGCAATGTGGCAGCAGAGTCCAATTAGCAGGTTGTTGATGACAATTTGGGCTATGTGTAGCCATGGAGCGGGGTGAGGCAATAGGATGTTATGAATGTGAAGTGTGAGAGAGAGGAGATGAGGGTGACTCCAAAGTCACTGGCCTGAACAAATGGAAGAATGACCTGCTCTTGATTGAAACAGAGAAAACTATGAGAGCAGGGTTAGTTTTGATAGAAGAGGGTAGAGGAGGGGTTATCAGAATCTCATTTTCAGACCTGCCAAGTTTGAAATGGTCTTAGATATTAAGTGGAGATGAGATAGAGGCCCAGGATGGAAGCCTAAAATTGGAA
>NW_005354385.1:16349967-16374808 GCF_000412655.1 Myotis brandtii | reverse complement strand
TACACATACTGAGGGGACAGAGAAGATTACCAAGAGAGTGAGCACAGATACTGAAGAGAATATGCGTGTCCAAGAATTGAGATGAAAAGCAACCAACAAAGAAAACAGAGTTCACATCTGTGAGAATGAGAAATGTGGTAAACAGGAAGTATAAGAGAAAGGATTCTAAGAGAGTGGTCAACTCTGTTTAATGCTGCTAACAGGTCAAACAAATTAGTTCTAGAAAGTAACCACTGATTTAGTTGTAGTGAAGGTCATTAAGGAATTTGATAGAAACAGTTTTAATGGATCAAAGGTTGGGGTAATCTGATTGGAAAGGTTCAAGCGGGAGGTGAGAAATTGGAGACAAAAACTATGAATAACTCTGTTAAGTAGAAAGAGAAAGCAAGGGGACATGGCTCTGGCCAGCCTGATGAGGCAGGATTGTTGTAGGGTCTGCTGACAATCACATGAGCGTGAGCATTAGCTGTGCATAGAGTTGTGACCTCAAATGACCTTGCATAGGCTAGACATAAAGATTTTTGAAATGTTTGTCATTGATACATTCATGCTAAAAAGAGAAATATTAATCAAGCCAGCTCCCTTAATGTACAAATATTCTTCCCTTTTTTAGCTTTTATTTTATGTCCAACATTTTCTCCAGATTCTTCTTTGAAAGTTAGTTTTTAACTGTATCATTCAGGACTCCTACACTATGACTCTTTGTTTGCACGTCAGTCTCCCGTCCTGGCCTAAGTTTTTTGAGAAGGCCCATATTTTATTTTTCTTTACATATCCATCTCATAGCCCAGCTCCTGGCACATGGCGGACACTCCATTTACGTTTTTTGAATGAGTGACTTTTATGTTCCATATTGTCATATGATGTGTTTGAGGTCAAGTCAGTGTCTTCCTGAAGTTTGCTATTAATTTCCAAATAGAAATTGTGCTTTGGTCATTTTGTTTCCCATAGAGTTCCTGTGGAGCAGACATAGTGAGGACAGGCTCTCTGAAGCTCAGTAGCACATCCATTGGGAACTCATCTTTGAAAAGGACAAAGCGAAAGGCACCTTCCCCACCCTCCCAAATACCCCTGCATCAAAGTGATGAAAGCCACATGACTGGTAATGTTACTTTTCCCATTAACATTACATTTGTATTGTGTTTTGTTTAATATAGACAGTAAAAATGATATAAGTTACTAGTGGCCCGGTGCATGAAATTCGTGCATTGGGGGAGAGGTGTCCCTCAGCCCGGCCTGCACCCTCTCGCAATCTGGGACTTCTGGCTCCTAACTGCTGACCTGCTTGCCTGCCTGATCGCTCCTGGACATCCCTCTCGCAATCTGGGACAACTGGCTCCTAACCGCTCACTCTGCCTGCCAGCCTGCTCACCCCCAACTGGCCACCCCCTGCTGGCCTGATCATCCCCAACTGCCCTCCCCTCCTGGCCTGATCGCCCCTAACCATCTCTGCCTTGACCCCACCACCATGGCTTTGTCCGGAAGGACATCCGGAAGGTCTCCTGGTCTAATTAGCACATTGCCCTTTTATTAGTATAGATAAATCATGTCTTTTTATTAACAATAATAGTTAAACTTAGGCTTTTAGTTAAGTTTAATAATAACACTGAGCCCCTAATTATTCTCACTTAACTACCTTTTAAAAATCTGCAACATGACAAAATGAAATGAAAGGATTGTGCAGCTCCATTATCCTAATGAGTATGTGACGATTTGTAAATCTGTTCAGAAAGATGCAGCCATTCAGGATTGACTACATGTAGGAATGGAAATCTAAGTAGGTTAGTGAAATGGCTGTCTCTTTCGGAATTATATAAAAGTAAGCTACTAAGGAATTTTTGTGAGTGTGACTTGTTTGCAATTTGTGCTGCTTCTGTGTTCTAGCCCTGCGGTCAGTGCCTGCAGTTCCTACGGACAGTGTTTCAGAAGCAAGCTCTCCTGAGGGGCTGCCCAGCCCAGGTGTGTATTCACCTTTACTCCATATCATGGAATTATGGAGAAGGATCTTTTATGACAGTTGAGGAATGAATCGGGTATAATGTTCTATATATGAAAGGGATACAGATGCTTTGCCTCCTTTTCCCAGATTTTATATTATGAAATGAAAATATTTTTCCCTGGGGTTAGGGCATGAAATAAGCACACTCAAAATTTTAGGTCTGGTTCCTTGAGTCAGTTCCCTACATGGCCTCCTGATTTTTCCTATGTAATGCCAGGTTATAAGTTATTAATCTCCTTTCCAAGAATAATGACATATCTTGGTGTGTTCAGAAGAAAACTTACATGAAGATGTAAAGCACCATTCTTTTTGTAATTCAATTGGTCATCTATTTTCAGTTAAAACATAGTTCATTCTTTTCTTTAAAAAAATTTTTTTTACTCTTTATTGTTGATAAAACACCATTCTTCATGCAACTGTCCTAAGTATGAATTTAACATGCAAAGTGTTCAAATCTAATGGTAAAAACTTGTTATTATGAAATATTTTTATTATATGTTCTCATTTTAGATTCCCAATAAATGAAATTCAGGTAAAAATAAAATAATTCAAGCTGATTCTGTTTCCTAATATTTTTTAATAAAAGCTACTTATTAGTAGCTATTATAAAAAAGAGTATGATAAAATTTCTTTATCCTTAGACTTAATTTAAAGTTAAATATAAATGAATATGATGAGCTAATGATGTATAATCAAAAATAGAATATTATTATGCCAGTAGGATAATTTGATAGGTATGAAAATTGCTTAATATAACCTTACCTAGTTTTTACAATTCATATTCACAAATACAGGGAGAACTCAGAAGCACCCAAATGTTCCTAAATCTTTTATATTTAGATGATATTTAGGAGTTGGAATTTTGACACATCTTACACAAAAAAATTCTCCTCTCCTTTCTAATTAAAAGTATTACCGTTAGATACCTAGTAATGATTTTACCTAACTTTTACCCAAGATGATATTAATGATATCATTTATTTCAAAAAAGGAAATTTATTACATTATATCACACAATATAAGTGAAATAAGAAAATTCGGAAGTATTAGAAGAAAAGGTATAATTGCTATTCAAACTTTGCTTGATATCTATTTCTCTTCCTTTTTTTTTTCTTTTACCTCTTCTTGTTTAATGCATGGGTAACTGTGAGCTAACAAATCTGATTCCTTCCGAAATACTTCTTAGTCTCTGCCTGCCTTAACTCTTGTCTAAGTGCCATTTCCACAGATTTTCCTTCTTTGGCAGAAGCCTCACTTGGCCCTGGGCTCCCCAGTCATGAACAGTGCACTGTGCCCAAAGGGGCAGACGACATCTCTCTCTTGGAGTGTCCTGAAACGCCCGAGGCAGCCGCAGCATCTCTGACATGTAGGTGACCGGGCCTTTCTTGAGATGTAAGATGAATGAAATCAGTGGTTCTGCAGCATTTCAGTTTCTCTTCTATTTGGCTTTCTTCTTCTGTGGCGAACTATTTGAACTTTATTACTTAACTATAAAAAATACATGTTTTTCTTTCTTGAAGTTCTCTTTTGTTACCTAGGCATGGCTTATTTTCTATAGTATTGCTTTTGATTGGGATTTTTATTTTTAAAATGTTGGAATTATTTTGTGACCAGTGGCAAAACTTTATAGTTAGGTAATACTTGAATGTTATAAATATTTTCTCAATTTTTCAGTGACTCAGAAAGAGTCCTTATCACCTCAAACTGGTTATTTAAAATTAGTATATTCTCATACACTGCTTATAGGAAGGTACAGTCGTGTGGCCAGTTTGGAAAATAGTTTGGCAAGTTTTTGTTTGTTTTAAATAAAATTTAAGCATTTGTTTGCTATATGATCCAGTTTGGAAAATAGTTTGGCAAGTTTTTGTTTGTTTGTTTTAAATAAAATTTAAGCATTTGTTTTCTATATGACCCAGCAATCGCACTCCTAGCTATTTTCTCAAGAAAAATGAAAACTTATGTGTACACACAAACTTCCTTGTAAACTATTATAGAATTTTTATTTATAATTGCCAAAAGCAGGAAACAATTCAGGGTCCCTAAACTGATGAATGAATAAAAATAACTGGTTGGTCCATACATCGGAATACTAACATCTATCTGTAAATAGGAATTAATAACTAATTCATGCAACAACATGGATGAATCTCAAATGTATTATGTTAAATGAAGGAAGCCAGATTAAATGGCTAGATGCTGTATGGTTTCATTGACATACTGTCTGGACATAGGAATAATGATTACCAGGGATTGGGATTAGGGAGTGGAGTTGATCACAAAGAACATGGATTGTTTTGTGTGGGGTTTTTTAATCCTCACCCAAGGATATGTTTTTATTGGTTTTTAGAGAGAGAGGAAAGAAGAGAGAAAGAAACATTGATGTGAGAGAGAAATATTGATTGGTTGCCTCCCATATGTGCCCCAACCGGGGATTGAACCCACAACCTAGGTATGTGCCTGATCAGGAATTGAACCTGCAACCTTCTGATGTATGGGGTGATGTGCCAACCAACTGAGCCACCAGACCAGGTTCAAGGCAGGGGGATTTTGGAGGTTGATGGAATTGTTCTAAATCTTGATTGTGCCGGTGGTCATACAACTATATATCTCTGTCAAAACTGGATATTCCAATATATATTCCAAAAGTAATGAATTTTTTTAAAAATATGATTTATTGGTTTTTTTACAGAGAGGAAGGGTGAGGGATAGAGAGAAACATCGATGAGAGAGAAACATCGATCAGCTGCCTCCTGCACACTCCCTACTGGGTATGTGCCCGCAACCAAGGTACATGCCCTTGACCGGAATTGCACCTGGGACCCTTGAGTCTGCAGGCCAACACTCTATCCATTGAGCGAGGGCTCCAAAAGTGATGAATTCTACTGAATGTAAATTTTATCTCCGCTTTTTAAAATGAAAAAGAAAACAACTCTGCCTGGCAGCAACTACAATAATGTCTGGCCTAGTTGGCACTTTTTTTTATGAGTAAATTTTAAAACAGCAACTCACCAGGCTAGATTTAATGTAATATAATTCTACTAGAGGCTCGATGCATGAAATTCGTGCACAAGTAGGCCTTCCTTCCCCTGGCTGCCGGCACCGGCTTCCCTCCAGCACCCAGGACCCAGGCTTCCCTCTCAGCCCCAGCTTTGTTCAGAAGCTCGTCCAGAAGGATGTTTGGAAGGATGGCTGGTCTAATTCGCATATTATGCTTTTATTATTGTAGATTTTATCAAAAAGGTATTTCTCAGATAACTTTGTCATTTTAATCATCTCCAGGAAAAACATACTAGGATCCTAAAAGTATTAGTGAAATTTTAAGCTTTAATAACTTATAAGTAAAATACTACAAACTTAAAAAATCATCTTCTGAAAGTTAATACTTACATTTCATTTAATGTACTATATTTTGTGAGTTTTAAATAATTTTAAATATTTTATTTTTCAATTTTGTTATCTAATTGAGAAGGATTGGAAAACTTAAAAAGCTATTCGAACTATATAAAGCTAAGTAAGTAAAAAAGAAATGTCAATAATCACACTTTTAGGTTATGTTTTTATAATATTTTAACATTTATATTTTGGATGTTGTTAAATCTTAAATCTTCACTAAGAATTTGAGCACTGTTGTTTCCACGTGAATATTCTTCCTCTATAACTTTTGGAGCTGAAATATGATAGTTGTGATGTAATGTTTGTGAAAATTACTCATCTTTCATAGCCCTTAACCCATTTTTTTTATTGTAGTCCTCAAATATAGCCATCATATAAGTCTATTAACCCATACAAAAACAAACTTGATTTAATACTTTTTAAAGCTTGAGGAAATTTGTACTAGCTAATCAACCAACTATGAAAGCTATTTTGGATTAGAATTTTTAAAAGGAATCACAGACTTTTCTATGACATTTAATAAAAGGAAGTCTAAATAACTATTTAGAATTATATGTTTGAGATAATCTGATTATATGTTAACATAATTATTCATCATTAGAAAAGTATTCCACTATTAGTTTTGAACCAGAATTTAAGAGTCTAGCTAATTTTTGTTTTAAAAATTCCTTCTTTGCCAGGATTGTATAGCATGAGTGAGGCAAATTAATATTTAGGATTCTATCTTCATTTCTTTGTAGCTGGAGTAAGCTCTGATTACAGTCTTGAGGAGATAGAAGAAAAGGAAGAACTGAGTGAAGTGCCTAAAGATGAGGCTGAAAATATTTCTGGGAAGTCACAAGATATTCCTTTTGGATCTACTGATATAATAAATACACTGAAAAGTGATCCTGACTCAGCCCTTGGCAGTGATACTGGAGAGTCCTCACAAAACTCCAAAGAAGAAAAACAAGAAACTAGAAACACAGATGGACAGTAAGTAGTCTATGTGCCAGAAAGTTGGTGGTGGTTTGTTTAATTAATACTAATCTTCTGGAATATAGATCTGATATTTTAAATGCAAATTATCGCTTACATGCAACTGTTTGTAAATTAAATCAAATTCAGAAGTTCTAGTATCTCTGTGTCAAATAAACCATAACATGTAGTTAATTTATATGACTCAAAAATAAAAGTTTTGTTTATTTGTATTGTATGTATTTTACCTATTACCTATTTAACCTAAATGAAACATTTAATTTTCAGTTTTGTGAAATGCTCCTTAAAGATTTTTACTGACTGGTATATAAAATAATTCCACATATTAGAGTATGATAATCAATTACCAATATTATTTTTATAGTCAACTTTATGATACAAAGAATGCACTTGCCACTTGATCCTAGGAATTGAAAACTAAAGTACAGTTCACTTGCATTTTGTTAAAAATGCCATACCATGAATAAAGATGAAGTTGATTAGACAAAAATAAACCATCTTCATCAAAGTTTTGCTATAATTTTCATGGGATTACTTCCAAATAAAACTCTTCTATCACCAATAAACTCCAGTGAGGTCAGTCCACATTCTGACTTGCCAGAAGTGAACCATGTCATCTTATGCTCAGTGAAAAGTCAGAGAAAGACAAATGCCATATGATTTCACTTATATGTACAATCTAAAGAACAAAATAAATAAGCAAAACAGAAATAGCTTCATAGATACAGAGGACAGACTGACCGTTGTCAGAGGGAAGGGTGTTGGGGGACTGGATGAAAAAAGATGAAGGGATTGAGAAGTATAGATTGGAAGTTAAAAAATAGTTTGTAGGGATGTAAAGTATAGCATAGGAAACATCCTATATAATAAAAGGCTAATATGCAAATCAACCAAATGGCAGAATGACTGGTTGCTATGATGCATACTGACCACCAGGGGGCAGACACTCAAGGCAGGAGCTGCCCCCTGGTGGTCAGTGCATTCCCACATGGGGACCGCTGCTCAGCCAGAAGCTGAGCTCAAGGACCCCTCCGCAATGCTAAGGACCTCTCGGGGGATGTCTGTCGAGGGGTCCCGTCTGCAAGAGGACTCACACCAGGCTGAGGGTCACTCCTCAACCCCCCCACCAGTGCACGAATGTTGTGCACCAGGCCTCTAGTAGTCAATAATATTGCAGTAACTACATATGGTGCCAGGTGGGAACTGGAAATATTGAGGGGAAACACTTTGTATAGGATTGTCTAACCACTATGTTGTACACCTGAAAGTAATAATACAAAATAATATTGAATATAAACTGTAATTGACAAATAAAATTTGACCATGCCAGATGCAAAATTAAAATGTTTCATTTATATCCCTTTTCTTTAAAAAACAAATAGTAATGACAATAAGACATTGTTTTGGGGGAAAGTATACATTTTACAAGGTTTTTATATCTTTCTTTGTAATAGGACCCCCCAAATGCTGTTTACATAGCAGCATTTCTCCTCAGTTGCATTTTTTTCTTTGCTATTAAATTTTCAGTATTTGGCAGAAAAAGATGATTATTTTAGTCCATCTGTCTTTGGAAATTATTGCCTGTTTTCTCATTGTGCGTGTGTGCGTGTGTGTGTTTGAATAGTTTCAATATATAACATACAATATCATTTTTGCAGAGAACCACACTTGATGGTATATAATCCAAGAAATGAAGAGAGGGTAGTTGACAATGTAAGAAACCTGAAGTCACTGGGCCCAAGTCAAGGGAATGGTGAGTTCTAAAAACACTAATAGCCAACACTTTCATAGCACTTATTATGTGCCAAGGGCCATTCTTAACTCTTTATATATATTAACTCATTTAATCTTGTATGTTAACTCATTTATGAGCATTATTATCTTTAGTCCCATTTTATAGATGATTGAACCACAAAGATATTATGTAACTTACTTGAAGTACCACAATTATTTAGTGGTGGGCCTCAGATTTGAACTCAGGTGATATTACTCCAGAGTCTGCTTTTAACTGCCATGTGTACCCCTTTTGTCCTTGTGGTTAAATGTTAGAGGTTATCTGATCTAGAGCTTAAAGATGTATACTCTATGCATACTTGTGATCTATTTCTCTTTTTTCCTACATGTTGGTTAATTTAAATATATATGTTTCCGATTCATTTTCCTCATGGTCTACCATCCCGAGATACAATACTGAGTATTTTTTTAATAATTTCCCCATTTTTTTTACTCAATTCAGTTTTTTTGCGATGTGGTAGTAGCATTTCTATTGAGAAATCATGATTTTAAAGCTGCTTCCTTATTCTTAAAATGATAATCAAATTAAATATGTTTTGCTAAATTTTGGTATCAAGTTAGTGGTAGGGTCACAGGCACACTTCTGTAATAATACTTACTGGTATTTGCACTTGATTTTTTGCAATGACCTTTGTCAACTCTAGGTGCTTTTTCAAATAAATTCTGTTGTCCTTACAGTAGTTTTATTCTGCTTTCCTCTTTTATTTTTTTCCCTATCCTGCATACTTATATAAATCACCTTTTCATCAGGTCATAGATATTGATATCAGTTTTGAGTAGGGGAAGGATAATACAAAATAAACATTCTCCTTCTACTGACTATTCTTGAAAAAAAGTGGCCTGTCCATTCATTGACACTTGGTTAGCATCATAATCAAGTATTTTTTTATGATGGACTGGGCAATACATTCAGTTATGATTCTAAGTGTCCAGGCCTGACAATCATTTGGAATAATCATGAAATTTTGATTTGAAATTCAGTTAGACGATGGTAAAGTAGGTATAACCTACCAAAAAAAAAAAAAGTGAAAAATAGAAATTTGGATTTCTAAGTCAATAAATTAGAGTTTGTTATAGGGATTTCATTTAAAATATATTTTTAGGTTAATGTACCTTCCTTTGGAAAGTGTTTCTATTGCGTAACTGGGATATATTTCTATTCAGTGGAAAATGAGAGATAAGAGAAGGAAATACATTTAGGCCAAGGACCATTTCTTATATATCACTAGAGGCCTGGTGCATGAAATTCGTGCACTGGGGGTAGGGGCGGGGGGTCCCTCAGCCCAGCCTGCACCCTCTTGCAGTCCAGGACCCCTCGGAGGATGTCTGTCTTCCAGCAGTCAGACATCCCTCTCGCAATCTGGGACTCCTTGCTCCTTAGCCCTGCCACGGAGGTGGGAGAGGCTCCTGCCACCGCCACTGCGCTCACCAGCCGTGAGTCTGGCTTCTGGCTGAGCGGTGCTCCCCCTGTGGGAGTGCACTGACCACCAGGGGGCAGTTCCTGTGTTGAGCGTCTGTCCCCTGGCAGTCAGTGTGCATCACAGCAACCGGTCGTTCTGATTGTTCCACCATAACGGTCGCTTAGGCTTTTATTATATAGATTTGCTAGTGCCAAGGACCATTTCTTATATACTTCGGTGCTCATAGCAGCATTGAGAGGAGTACTTTTCATACAGATATTAAATATACTTATGAGCCAAATAAATGAGAGCAAAGGCCTAGATGTGCCTCTTCCATGGTTCCTAATCACATGTGCTTAATTTTGTAAATCACAAAAGCTAATAATTATTTATCATTGAGAAAAGTCACTCATGTAGAAAATACATATCCTTATAATTAGTTGCATTTTATTTGGGGAGAATAAAAATGAAAATTATATATTTAATATGGGAACCTTGCAGCATAATATAAGATGTAACTACGATGACCAATAAATTATACAGTTAGGCAGGCTTTAAAAACATGATATTTTGAAAAATTGTTAGTATACAAATTTACCTGGCAACATTATTTTTTTGCCTGCATTTCTTTTTCTTGCCTTTTTTCTTTTTTAACGGAGGAACTAGTTTAAATATCTCATGACACCTTAGGCAGTGAAATTGATGTTTACCATATACATGAAAGTGAGTGATGATAAAACTATAGAGAAATACTTGATATCCTTTCACAGTTTGGCTCCCAAGGCTCACATTTCACTTGTGCTATGCAAACTACAAGATTGAAAGAGGAGGCCTCTGAGGATTTTGAAGATGGGGGCTAGTTGGTCATTCAGGAGAAGTGATTCTTCTGGGCATTTGAATAGAGGAGCACAGTATATAACTCAAGCATGTTGCTCAGTACTAGACACATGGTGCATACTCATAAACCCGTGTTTCTTTTCAGATGTCTCATTTCATCTCTTTGCCATCATGTATTTGGCTGGCAGCTGTTGCTTTGTTGATGTAGACACTGGCAAATGATTTTTGTTTTTAGGAAGTCTGAATTAAGAGGAAAAGTAGTACAGGGGAGAGGGGGGCTGTTTTTTCTACTTGAACTCTGAGAAGAATAGATTGTTTTTTCCCCCAAAATGAAAAAAACCACATGATCATTTTTATGTAGTGAAATCACTTGTATTATGACTCAAAACACAGTCCCTTTCCGTGAGGACACTTAGTTAACAACTCAGCCAATGTTGATTGTGTTTTTACTTTAACTCTGAAAGGTAATGTTTCTGTTGTCTGCCTTATTTAAAACTGATAACATTTGCTGGGATTGCTTCCCCTTAATGTTATGTATAAAATAATAAATGACAGAAGAGAATTGAAATGGAAAAACATAAAGAATAAAAAATATATTTTGAATTTGTCAATTTCTTTTGTCATTCATAACAATGACTGTGATATGAAGTCTTTACTTATAAGAAGAAACATAGCAATGTTCTATGGAGTGCTTGCTCTGGGCAATATCCTATCCTAATAAGCATGTTACATAAATGATAGAGAAAATATATAGTTGACTCCTAAACAACATGGGTTTGAGCTCCATGGGTCCACTTATATACATATTTTTTTCAATAATATATAAAAGTATATTCCCTTCCTTATGATTTTCTTAATTACATTTTCTTTTCTCTAGCCTACTTTATTTTAAGAATGCCATATATAATGCATATAACATACAAAATATGTATTAGTCCATTGTTTAGGGTATCAGTAAAGCTTCTAGTCAACAGAAGGCTATTAAGTTTCTGGGGAGTCAAAAGTTATATCTGGATTTTTAATTGTGTAGAGAGCTCAGTGTCCCTACCCCCTGTGTCCTTCAAGGGTCAACTGTAATACATACTTTCACGTTTTTACATCTGAGCAAACTGAGGCTCAAAGGGTTAAGTAATAAGTTGTGATCACAGAGGTTATAATTAGTCAAGCCCGCTTACAGATAGGTTCCAGACTCGGGTCTCCATGACACCAAAGCCCATGCTGTTTTCATTAAATGCAACTACCTGATTTTGTGTAATGAGTGAGCTGACAATTTTAAACCGACCTAATTTAGTTTGGGGAGGCAAGCATTGCAAACGGAAGTTTTTCTACTTTTTCTTCCCAATACTTGATGATTTTTTCTTTTTCTCTCAGTAGATCAAAATGAAATAACTGTCACTTCAAGGAATACAGAAGATCATATGAAAGACGGAGTGAGGAGAACAGAAATCAATGGAGGAGGTGTTGCCAAAAATAACAATGCGGACATGGAAGTTGACAGACTTCAGGCACATAAAACTGAAACTGCTAGACGTGACAAGGAAAATCATCTAGCTGCTTCATCAGAACCAGTCCCAACACTGAATCAACCCAGTGCAGAAAAGACAAAAATGCAAGATGCAGCAATTCAGGCAACTCCTTCCTGCAACAGTTTTGATGGGAATCACCGACATCATCATTTGTCCGACTTCAAAGTTGATGAAAATGTGCAAACTGCAAGTAACAACAAATCAACTCAACATTCGTCTTTAAGTCCACAAGGTTCCGTGGATACAAGAGAATTCAGAAGACAGGGCCCTCTCACTGTACATTCAGAAGATCAGCTCACCATGAAAGATCCAATGTATGCACATGGTAATGATGCTCCTGTAGATGAGATTAATAAAAACTCAACGGCTTCTTATATGAAGAATTATCCACTCTACAGACAAGACTACAATCCCAAGCCAAAACCTTCCAATGAAATTACAAGAGAATATATACCCAAAATTGGAATGACTACTTATAAAATAGTGCCTCCCAAGTCCCTAGAAATAGTAAAAGATGGGGAAACAGAAACCTTAGGGTATGAAGATGATCAAGACAGACATTCTTTAGGGAAAAAGCACATGCATGAGAATGTGAAAGAAACTGCAATGCAGACAGAAGATTTTGTTATTTCTGAAAGTCCAAAGGAGCCACAGCTAGACCTTAAACCCAAGCCTGCCCTGAGATCAGAGCATAAGGGGCACAGTGTGGCAGGCGTGCCCCACAGCCCCGCAGCAAATCCTCTGAAACCCACTCCCAGAATGACGAGAGACACTGGCACGGCTCCTTTTGTGCCAAACTTGGAAGATATAAACAATATATTAGAGTCAAGACTTAAATCTCGGGTTTCAAATCCCCAGGCCAAACCCAGTTCCTTTTTTTTGCAAATGCAAAAAAGAGCTTCGGGTCAGTACGTGACATCTGCAGCCGCCAAGAGTGTCCACACTGCCCCTAACCCTGCTCCACAGGAGCTCCCGAAGAAGGAGGTGGAAAGGGATCCCATGCCTCCTCCAGAGCAAACTCCTTCTCCCTCAAGTAAAACAGCTCGCTCGCCTCCGCAGACCCACGTTAAAGACGCTGATGGTGGCCTCAGCAGTCAGAAGCCTCCTGAAACATCTCCTCCTCCCCCTGTGGCTCCCAAACCTGTTTCTCTTCCCACAAGTCAGTTGGCAGCACTAAACCTGAAGACTCTGACAACGTTCGGTGCCCCTCGACCTTACTCGAGCTCGGCGCCTTCGCCCTTCGCCCTGGCTGTAGTGAAACGGTCTCAGTCTTTCAGCAAAGTGCGCACCGAGTCCTGCAGTGAGGGTGCCTCTGCGCCAGCTCCCAGTGACACGGAGGAAGGGAAAAGTCCTGCTGTGGATACACCTGTGGACGTCCCACAACTCGGTGTGAGTAATAAGGTAAATTTTACCTTTTTAAAAAGAAGGGGTTCTTGTACAGCATGTTGATATGTTTGTGTATTAAGTCTGAATTCATATTAATCTATTATCAAACAACCTGCTATAGAAAAAAGTTTAATACATAGAATCTGATATTTACTCTCAGAATTACTATCTATAATAATAAAAGCATAATATGTTAATTAGACCAGACGTCCTTCCGCATGACCTTCCAGACGAAGCCGGGCCATGAGGGAAGCCCGGGTCCCGGGTGCCAGAGGAAAGCTGGTGCTTGCAGCCGGGGGAAGGAGGGCCTACTCTTGCATGAATTTCGTGCATCGGGCCTCTAGTAATTCATATAATTTGATTGGGTATAAGGCCAACATATAATTATATTCTCAGCAAATATTTTAATTTAAAGTTTCTTTGCTCCTACATTTGTATAGTGTACTAGTTTATAGTTCTGACTCTATTTCCCTGGGTTTTGCTTATCTTAATTTGTTTATAACTTTCTGGATGTTCTGGTTTACTTTATTTTTTTCTCCAATTCTACATAATTGCAAAAATAGTTTTAATTATATAGAAATATAGCCTGGCGGGCATGGCTCAGCGGTTGAGCATGGACCTATGAACTAGGAAGTCACTGTTGGATTCCTGGTCAGGGCACATGCCCAGGTTGCAGGCCTGATCCCCAGTATGGGACGTGCAGGAGGCAGCTGATCCATGATTCTCTCTCATCATAGATGTTGCTATCTCTCTTCCTCTTCCTTCCTCTCTGAAATCAATAAAAATATATTTAATATATATGTTTATATAAACAGTATCAAAGCCTAGGTAAAATAACCAAGCATCTCTCAGCTATGTATTTTCTATAATATACACTTAACCTCAGCTTATTAGATATCTTTACATATAAATAATTTAAAACCAGAGTTTAAATATGCCATTTTCTTAATTTCCTATTTTGTTAATTCAGTGTCAGCTTTTCCAGTTATGTGTATGTTGACCAAAATATCATTTACCTACTATGTAACCTTAATAATTTACAAAAAGAGGGAGTATTTGTTGACTTAGTGTTTGCTCAACTATTACAATTTGCCAGATTCACATAGTCACAGGAGAGGATGAAATTCACAGAATGAGTTATGATATTCCCCACACAATTTTTAAAAAATACTTTGTGTACTTTTACTCTGATCGTGTTTAAAGAATACTTCCATATTTGTGTGACAGTTCCAGATGTATTTTATACGAATTTTTCAAACATTCCGAGAGTAACAGAACATTAACCATATTGCCAAGTAAAGATTTTTCCATAATTTCAATGCAATATTTATCTTGAAGAATATTTCTTCATTTCACATTTATGTTTATTACTTTGATATAATTTCAGGAAGAGATATATGATGTGAGATTAATTCTTTACTTGGGAATAAAGCCTGTGTTTTTTCTTAGAATGGAATACCTTTCCTAAACAACAGAAGCTTAATTTGGAAAATACAGTCTTTGAGCCACTGCCTGAGCTCTGTTTAACTCATCATTTGTAAAGATATTTATTTGGCAGTTTGAAAAAGACATATTTAAAATTTTTTGATAATAGTTGCCAGTTGAATTAGTTACTAAATATTCATTTCTAAGAAGTTGAATTAAAATTTTAATTCTTAGAAGTTCCTATTATTTATTTTTAGTCCCATGGGAAAAATAAAGAAAACATGGCCATCTCTAGTCCTTCTAACTTCCAGAAACAAAACAAGCCATTACAGGTAGCATAATCATTAACATTTTATTATTAGATGATATGTTGCTAGTTTCAACCAGTGTGAATTTGCCAATATTTGTCTATTTTGAACCATCAAAAATAATAATTTTACAACCTAATATGTTGGAACTGTGAAAATGGGTTCTTTTTTAGTCTGTGGAATATTTATTTTTAAAATTCATTTGGCTCTCTTAGGCAACTCCGTTGGAAAAATCAGCCTTATTTGTCTCAAGGACAGTAAAATTACCCTTTGTTCATGAAACAAAGAGAGGTACCACTTTTCTGCCTTAGCACCCTCCCTATTCAAGAGAAGGGAAATTAATGCCCTCTTTCCAGCTGAGCTCTGGTAGCTGAGACGATTCAGTGGGTGAGGAAATAGAGCTATGTCTAAGAAACCAATGTGGCAAATGGTGAATCCTAAAGCACTATTGGTGAAGAAAAAAAAATGTTGAAAAATTGCCCATTTTTCACTTGGTATTCATAGAAATATTTTGCATTTATTGTTTTAGGAAAATAACTCTGCACATAGTGAGCAGAATTCCCAAATACCATCTCCAACCGACTGCCCACCATTCACCCTTAAGAGGCAAAGTTCTCTAACATTCCAAAGCTCTGACCCCGAAGAGTTCCGACAAAGTCTGCTGACTGCAATCCGTTCTGGAGAGGCTGCTGCCAAATTGAAAAGGGTAAGTTTTCTTTATCAGATGGGTGACAGTGGATTTCTTTTCAACGCTGTCAGACTAATAGGGGAAATTGTTTCCTGCATTTAAACTTGAGTACAGAAGTTACTCTTTGTGTCAGGAGTCATTTTTGAAGTAAAGTCTGAGAGAGTCCGGAGTCTTACACATACTTTAAAATATGTCAAGTCTGTTTTCCATAACATGGACCAGGTGCACAACATGCCTTTTGCTCATTATTATGTAAGTAGATATAGAAAGTACCTGGACTCTTATTTTAAGAAATTGTTAGCCCGCCTGGCCAGCTCAGCTCAATGGTTGGGCATGGACCTATGAACCTGGAAGTAAGTTTGATTCCCGGTCAGGGCATATGCCCAGGTTACAGGCTCGATCCCCAGTAGCGGGCGTGCAGGAGGCAGCTGATCAATGATTCTCTCTCATCATAGACATTTCTTTCTCTCTCTCCCTCTCCCTGTCTCTCTGAAATAAATAAAATTATATTTTTTTAAAAAGAAAGAAATTGTTAGTTCAACAGGAAAGATTATTTCGGAAAGATGATTCCCCCGTATTCCAGAGAATCTGCACTAGTGATAGTAACCTGCACTAGTTTCAGGTATGGTTACTAGGGTAATCAAGTTATTACCACATCTGGGATTAGAATCAGTGGTTCTAGAATCTAGTGGTTCTCAACCTCCCTAATGTCGCGACCCTTTAATACAGTTCCTCATGTTGTGGCGACCCCCAATTTCATTGTTACAAATTGAACATAATTAAAGCATAGTGATTAATCACAAAAACAATATGTAATTATATATGTGTTTTCTGATGGTCTTAGGCGACCCATGTGAAAGGGTCGTTTGACCCCCCCCCCGAAAGGGGGCGCGACCCCCAGGTTGAGAACCGCTGGATTAGATGAAAGTGCCGAAGGGGGGAGAGAGTATTTATACGTCAAACCAAAAAATGTAGAGAAAACCTAGAGAACTGAGATAAGACCTAATGTAGATATTCAAGTCCTAATAATGCTCCGCTAGAATTGTTCAGCTCCCCTGTACTGAGGTGTAGGAGAGCTTCGGGAATGGGGCAGATACCAAACAACTGTCACAGGGAATCACTGCAGGTGAGTTTACTCCCTCTGTCACCCTCATCCACTGAAGGAGGACATGGATGTCCAGCTGCTGTGCCTCAGTGGTTGAGTGAAGACCTATGAACCAGAAGGTCACGGTTAGATTCCTGGTCAGGGCACTTGCCTGGGTTGTGGGCTCTATCCCCGAGTAGGGGGCATGCAGGAGGCAGCCAATCTGTGATTCTCTTTCATCTTTGATGTTTCTATCTCTCCCTCTCCCTTCTTCTCTAAAATCAATAAAAAAAATATATATATATATTTTAAAAGAGGACATGGAGGAGCCTAAGCCTGGCATCATCACTTGGACTTCCCAGAGGCTATAGTCTCCCTAAATGTCTTTCTTATTCTCTCTTTAATTGTCTTGATTGCAAATTCCTCAACACCCAAAACAAGAAAAAAAAATCATTATTCCACTGAATCCGTAGGCATTTTATTTTGTAAATTCCTTCTCTAATCATTTTAGAAGCTATTTAGAGAAGATTAAGAGACTTGAGTAAAACACCGAGCTCGATAGAAATGAAATCTGCAAAGCAATAGGAATGCTGCAAAGATGGAGAGAAAAGGGAAGAAATCTTGGGCACACCTCCTTGGCAGGCCTTGCCTACTCTGGCCATTTCCTCAGTGTGTGTGTTTCAGAGGAGCTGTGAGCGACAGCCATTCGGCTGGAGGGCTTGGTTTTCCCATCTGGGCACACTTGGAGATAAGGCAAAATGTTGTGTGCTGTCAGGAGTGGAGGAAACGTGAAGGAGTAAATCAGGGAATTAAGGTGGAATTTTTTTTAGAGTGTTTGTAGGCTGAATTTAGGTGCCAGACAGCAAACATTTGGTAGAGCTTTACATATTAAAATTGGTAGTTCACCAGATGACATTTGAATTTTTGTGGGGACATATGCCCCTATTAAATCACATATTCTCATTTATGAAAATATTTCCATTTTTATCTTGTAAATTAAGGATGTATTTCAGATATATCCTTTCCAAATCTAAAGCCTTCTCAATTCAATAAATTTGACAAGCATGTTTTAAGCACATAGGTGTCAAACATTGTACTGGATACTTGGAAGACAAAAATGAGTCAAATGAAGCCTCTGCCTTCTGGGTGTTCACTGCCTGGGTCTGAGAAACAGTGATACATCAGGCCCACAGGAGAACCAAGTAACTACACAGGGGATAATTGCAGTGTGTTTCCACTAAGCCAGTGGATATATTAATCAGTGTCAATGAACTAAGTGTAGAAAACAGTGCATTAAGGTGGAGATGCCTTTTAGCTCAACAGAATTGCACAGGCAAGCAGCTGTTTGCTTGGTGTGTTATGAGCCCTGATTTGGCAACTTCTTCACATATAAAACTCTCATTGCTTCCAGAATGAGCTGGATGTGAATCAACAGAGAGAACAGGCCCAAAATGATGATGCTATCTATAATTGTCTCCTGTATATAACTCATTAAGTTCTATTGAGCCTAAATTTTATCTGTCTCTGGGTAGCTCTGAGTCTACGTACGTAGCACCAGCTCCTAAATTTTGTTTAATGAAAATGTCTTACATAATCCATTTATTCTACTAAGAATGGACACCAGGTCTAGTAAAGTTCACAGTATCCACACTTCACAATCAGCTTCCACTTCATGATCACTTCTAGTTATATATGCTAAAACTATGTGTGTACCAGGACTCTCATATAAGAATATTCTTGGAATACTGTTTGTAAAAGTTTCCAAGAAATATAGCCTTACTATCCAGAAGTAGTAGAATGAATAGTAGTATATTCAAAGCATGGACTATCATATAGCAATAATTGGACAAAATATAGCTAAATATGACAGTATAGCTACCTATGAAATTTGTAGTTTGACAGCATGCAACACTAAATTATGTTCTTTAGTGATACATGGTAGGTGGCAATTATTTTTAAAATCAAGGAAATAATTATAAAAATCCTGATAGTGGTTACTTCAGAGGGAAAGCCAAGGGGCTGTTAGGGGCTCATTGGAGCACAGGCACACAATTTAAGAGGGAACCAAATAACTAAGTAGTCAAGATTAATATTATCTTAAAGCAATATTTTTTAAATGTCCAAATTAATGCAAAATCCATGATGAATAAAATGTCAGAATGTTAAGTAAAGACAGGGTTAGCAGGGAGGTGGAGGTATTCTCTCTCTTGACCTAGGTGGTGGGTTAGATACATGTTTGTGCTTGTTCCCATTGGGCTTTTCTGTAAATGTATTCTATTTCAAAAAAATTGCCAAAGTTGGTATAAGTGGGCACAAGAAGGCTCTAATTTCTTGTGATATTTGCTTAGTCCCATATTTCTGTCCTGTCTGAGATGTTTCTCCCGGTTTGTTTTAAATTCTAACATTTTTAAATAGAGCAGCAGTTCTAGTGCCAAATACAGTCCCTAGTGATTTTGACAGTAGGCTTAGATTGTTCATCAGAAAGTTGGCTCAGGGTTTGCCTTCCTTTTGGCACCCAAATGTTGCTTAATTCCAGGTGCCAACCTGCCTTATGGCTCTGGTTCATACCGAGCAATTAACCTTCATTATAATGGTTGGTTCACATTAGAACAATTGTTCGTTGATCGCTCTAGTGAGAATGTAGTCATGAGCATGCCATGTTTTTTTTTTCCTGTTTCTTAAGGTTTTTGCCTTACTCCCACTCGACCCCCATGCAGCCACAGAAATTTCTCTTTAGATGCAGCATTAATAAATCTAGCTCAGTATTTTATAAATGTGTTTGATATTTAGATTTGTATGTTAATCAGCAGATTGTTTTCAGAAAATAAAACAGATTAGGTAATTCATTATTGTTGACTTGAGCTGACACCAGAACTTCTTTGGCAGCTTTCAGAACCTGATAGTGCTTGACTTACTATTCCAGGTAGAAAATAGGGTTGCAAAAATAAAATCTGAAAATAAACTGACAAATGAGGCTTATTACTTGATATTAAGTATTTCCTCAGAATGTAAGTAAAACTTATCTTTGACTAGATAGAAATCTGGAGTGAAGAAAAGAATGGAAACTTCATCCAGAATCATGCTGGCTTGTTTTGTTTATTTCATTGGTTTGCTTTTGATTCATATTTCCTTAGTTTGAATTTGAACTATCAGGGGTTTCAGGTGGGTAGTTCTTTTCATATGTTTTTCAAGTAAAAATAAATGATAGTTTCATAATTTACTCTCTTTATGAGAATAAGAAAGCTATGTAAATATTCCTGAAATTTTTTTTAAACTTCAAGGGTAGACAGTCAACTAGTACATACTCATCAGTAAATTCTTAAAAGTTATTTTTAAAAAATATTATGTGTCATGTGTTCATTGCTCAAACATTAAGCAATATTTTTTACTTTATAAATGCGTGTAAAAAGTTACCATATTCCATTCAAGAAATATTCATTGTTTTATTCTGTGCCAGGCACTAAAACAAACATGAGTATAAAGTAGCATTAAAATAAAAAAGGTCTCTGACCCCACAGAATTTATAAAACAGAATTTTAATGATGTCTTCTCATGTTTGACAGTTCAGTAAACAAATTTTTAAATAATAAACAAAATACAGTTTCCTTCCCCAAAGTAAATGCTCTAGATAGATAGATTACAGTGTAATCTGTCATACCACATTTGTAGTATATAAACATATTTAATTTTTTTATAAAAATAAAATCTATAAAGCATTCAAAAACATATATCTCTTTGAAGCTTTCCACCTTAATTTTTATATATAATATAAATATATTATATATGTTGTTCTTTTAAGACTACATAGTATTTGTGGATGAGTATAAGCTTAATTGCTCTTTATTGATGGACATTAACCTGGATCCTAGTTTTTCACTAACAATAGTGCAACAATGACACCTTTTACTTGTAGATATTTGGAGCCATCAGTATGTTGTTTTAATGCTTAAAACAAATTCCTCTCTTGTACTTTACAAAGAATTATGTGAACAAAAATTACAAGAACAACTTTTACATACAGAGACTTTTTGGACCAAGGTTTCATAATGACAAGTCATTACCTGTGTGTTGTTTGTTGGTTCTACTTGGAAAGAAATCCTACATGAATATTAAACAGGGTGCGGACGATTTTTTCTTCCCTAGTGGCAACTTTTCTTGTTAGCTCTTTTATTTCAGGTGGGTAATGTCAGCCATTCTACTCCACCCTGGATTCATAAGAGAGTCAAGACAATTGACTAGTTCAGATGATCCTTTTTCACTTAGTGAAAAGCAACAAAGGAAGTACAAGGAAACCAAATTCAAACTAAATTTGCCAATTTTACTTTCCCTTTCACTAACTTATTTTGTTGCTTAGCAGAATCGGTGGCCTTTTGTACTTCAAATCTCTTCTTGTGAGAAGATGATAATGTTTGGTTATGAACCTAAACTAGTCAACTTATACTCTAGAGATAAACTATGTTTCTTAGAATACTACCATATTTGATGTATTTCAAAATAGTGTACCTATTTACTATTTAAAATCCAGATGATTTTTTTTACAATATTATTTTTCTAAATAATATTGGAATTTCAGACTATTTCTTAAATTCTTGTTATAGTGTTTTTCATTCACTTACACTTTACAAATAGAAAACTTTGGCATACAATTTTGGAACTTATGAGTTTATTTATTGAAAAAAGAACAAAACAAAACAAAATCTTTTTATCCGGCAACTGTTTTAGCATAACAGTCATAAATTTGACTTTTTTAGCCCTTTTTAAGAAAGCATTTTAAAAACCAAAGCTCTTATTTTTTTTTCCTTATAAATAAGGGATACTTGTGAGGGGAACTTTAAGTTAATATATACCATCTATACAAAAATTGTAAAATTCTTTGCTTTGTGGAATTCCGTTTATTTTTGTACATTCTCCAAGACACTTTTGAAGAGCCAGAATTAATCTAGCTAACAATGCTCTTTAACAGCTTGGCCTGCAGTCAGTTCAGCTCTTGTCCTTTTGAGTTGATTTGGCAATCCTATAGAGAATAAGATGTGTTAGTGGGTTATTTAACTTGTTTGTTGTGGAAATAACAACCCTTTCATTTTTAATTTCATGGTAGAGTGAACATTTATTCTTATTTGTCATTTATTGCATAATAAATACTAAACATTAGCATTTACAATTAAACAGGCGTTAAATGTAGTAATTGTTGAAAATTAGATAGCTGTCCCATTTTAAATTGACGGGTGTAAACTGTGTTTCTTTCTCTTAGGTTACTGTTCCATCAAATACAATATCTATGAATGGAAAGTCAAGACTCAGTCATTCCATGTCCCTTGATGCCCAGGACGGCCATTAAAGGTTCCCTGACCTACTGCCCTTCACCTCCTCCACGTCACAGAGCAACTTCATAATGGGGAATGTTAGCAAATATATATTCAGATGTACACTAATATATTACCTACGAAAGTGTAAGAGTTTATGCTGTGGCTTTTAATGCCAAAAGAAGAATTATCAGAATTTATAATTTATAATAATATTTTTTACCTTTTTTGCCTTAAGAGCTGAATATGCTACTTTAGAACTTTAAGACGAGGTGTTAATGACTTTCATTTTTTTTTTCAAATGAGAAATAGTCATGTTGTTGTTGGTTTTTGTTCCACTTACTTGTTGACACATTATCTGCAATGTGACTTAGACAAAAGGATAAATTAAGAGTCATAGACATATTTGTATGATACGTGAATAACTAGGCAAACCTAGAGCTGACATTGGCTGCCTCAGTGTCACGGTTTAATTGCAAATGTTATAAGTTATATTAAAGCCTATTTTGTGCTGAAAGTATGATCTAGAAAATGAATGATATTCAATAAGTATATTCAGTTCAACAGTTAATTTCAGTGATAAATCATTTAGTGTGCAACTCTTCTGTGTTCTTTGTGTAATTATAAAATCAGTGTCAAATTTATGGGGAGTACATTATATTTTAATATTTTATTACCATAAAACACTTGGTTTTTTAATCTTTAGAACTTAAATTGCACAAGGTAAATTTTAAATATTTTCTGTATATAATTATGTTATTGTCACACAGATATTACACATTTTATGTGCCAGAAGCCTTAAAAATCTTCCTGTGAGAATGATATATTGTAACAGTTACTTCACATTTAATATGTAGAAAGGAATAGGAGTTAGTTTATGTCCATATTGGAAAACTTTAAAGACTACTTGGGGGTTCCAGAAATCTTGGTTTTAATTAAAGTAAAATGAAAAAATAAAGTCATTATGTAGTTCAGATGCAAATATTCTAAATAATAATATATATTTACATTAAAGCTAAAACTGTTAAGCCAAACAGTGCCTAATGTGTTTGCTTACAAGTGTTCTGGAGTCTAGACCTTGTTAATATTCTGTTCCTACTTTAAGAATTTAATTGCTCACTTATTTTAAAAGCTTTGTCAAACAAGCTGATGTTATGTTAGTTTTTCCTAAAACTACTGAGATACCTGTCTCTTTGAAAAATGTGTTGATTTTTTCCCCCCTGTTTAATAAAAGCAAGTTATATATGTGGGATGCTTTTTTTTTAATGCAGTTTGTGTCAACAAGCCTATTTGTGTACTTCACCTGATGAACACATCTCTGTTAGCCAGTAAACAAACAAGTAAAGTAATACCTACCATTTATTAGGGTTCCCTGGTCTACATGGAAGCCCAGGCATTATAACTTAAATGCACTGTTCTCCACAGTGGCTGCACCAGTCTGTCTTTCCACCTGCAGTGCAGGAGGGTTCCCTTTTCTCCGCAACCTCACCAGCACTTGTCCTATGTTGATTTGTTGATGATAGCCATCCTGACAGGTGTGAGATGGTATCTCATTGTTGTTTTGATTTGCCTCTCTTGGATGATTAGTGACTTTGAGCATGTTTTCATATGTCTCTTGGCCTTTGGTCTGTCCTCTTTCGAAAAGTGTCTATTTAGGTCCTTTGCCCATTTTTTGATTGGATTGTTTATCTTCCTTTTATTAAGTTGAATGAGTTCCCTGTAAATTTTAGAGATTAAACCCTTATCTAAGATAGCATTGGCAAATATGTTCTCCCATGTAGTGGGCCTTCTTGCTGTTTTGTTGATGGTTTCTTTTGCTATGCAGAAGCTTTTTATTTTGATGTAGTCCCATTTGTTTATTTTCTCCTTAGTTTCCATTGCTCTAGGAGCTGTATCGGTAAAGATATTGCTATGACATATGTCTAATATTTTGCTACCTATGGAGTCTTGTAGGATTTTTATGGTTTCCCATCTTACATTTAAGTCTTTTAACCATTTTGAGTTTATTTTTGTGTATGGGGTAAGTTGGTAATCTAGTTTCATTTTTTTTTTTTTTTGCATGGGATTCAGCATTACATTAGAATGATTATGCGCCATGACCAAATGGGATTTATTCCAGGGATGTAAGGATGGTACAATATCTGCAAATCAATAAATATGATACATCACATAAACAAATTGAAAGACAAAAATTACATAATCATATCAATCAATGCAGAAAAAGCATTTGACAAAATCCAACACCGTTTCTTGATAAAAACTCTCAGCTAAGTGGGAATAGAGGGATCATACCTCAACGTAATAAAAGCCTTATGTGACAAATCTACAGCCAACATCATACTCAATGGGCAAAAACTAAAACCTAAGAACAGGAACAAGACAGGAATGCCCACTTTCACCACTCTTGTTCGACATAGTACTGGAAGTGCTAGTCAAAGTGATCAGACAAGAAGAAGAAATAAAAGGCATCCAAATTGGAAAAGAAGTTAAACTGTCATTATTAGCAGAATACATGATATTATACATAGAAAACCCCAAAGACTCCATCAAAAAACTAGACTTAATAAAAGAACTCGGCAATGTAGCAGTATACAAAATTAACACCCAGTAATCTATGGCTTTTTTATATACCAATAATGAACTCACAGAAAATAAAAAAAAACCAATACCATTTACCATTGCAACAACAACAAAAAAAGATACCTAGGAATAAACTTAAC
>NW_005354385.1:16319209-16349871 GCF_000412655.1 Myotis brandtii | reverse complement strand
AATCAACATCATTAAAATGTCCATACTACCCAAAGCAATTTATAGATTCAATGCCATCCCCATTAAGATGCCAACGGCATATTTCACAGACCTAGAACAAACTCTCCAAAAATTCATCTGGAATAAAAAAAGACCTCAAATAGCCACAGCAATCCTGAGAAAGAAGAACAAAGTTGGAGGGATCACAATATCAGATATCAAGGTGTATTTCCAAGCCACAGTTCTCAAAACTGCCTGGTACTGGCACAAGAACAAACATATAGACCAATGGAACAGAACAGAGAACCCAGAAATAGACCTAAGCCATTATGTTCAATTAATATTTGACAAAGGAAACAAGAGCATACAATGGAGTCAAGACAATCTCTTCAATAAATGGTGCTGGGAAAATTGGTCAGGCACATGAAATTTTTTTTTGATGTACACATAGATCATATTTATTTGGTGCTTTAAAGTTTACACAAAATTTTTATCTGATGCACATATAGAACAAAAAAGTACACAAAGAGATTGCTATTTTGCCAAAGTCACACAACCAGGTAAGTGGCAGAATCCCAAACCTCACTTCCAGTCTTCTTTCCAATGGCCGGATTTCACAAACGATGAAGATGGTGCTGGATTTCAAGAGGCACCAAAACAGTAACCTACTTATTCTGGATCTTCAGTTGGTTTTCTTTATCTTTTAAATGTTACTGCTTTCCTGCAAGTTTTCATCCTTAACACCTCAGACTCTTCATATGGATAGATATATTTTGCTGATGGCAAGAAAAAAATGCCACCATGTGTTCCCTCAAAAGAACTTTTCTGACAGGTATTTTGAGAAGAATTGTGAAACATTCTGGTAATTTGTGTAGCACTGTTGGCATTTCTGCCTCACAAACTGAAGAAATTTATTTGGAACTCTTGAAAATTACTCATCTTGGAGAAGAAAAAGTACTAAAATTTCAAACAAATGTATAGTTTTTAAGCAACTTTTTAAATTTCCAATTTATTCTTTTATTTTACCCACTCCTTGTGCTAGATTATAATGATGGCCCAGATTCTTGACCTCACCTGCATTCACACCTTTTACCATGTGACTTTGCCCTTCTTTCACTAAGACAGAACATATTTCCTCACTCATAGAAGCAGGATTTTTGATTAATAGAATGAGGTGAAAGTGACACCAGGCCGATTCTTAGACTAGGCCTCAAAGGTCTGCATGCATTTGCTGCTCTCCCTGTACCTGAAATGCTGTTGTGAGAAAGACATCTCTGGGCCAGCTGAATGACTAGTTCTTAGAAGAAGATGAGAAATGGATGGAGCAGAGCTGACCTAGAGCATTCAATAGTCAGACCCTCAGACATGAGCAAGTTCAGCCAAGATCAGCAGAACCACAAAGCCACCCCCTAGATGACTCCAAAGTGTGAGCAATAAAAGCTTACCTCCTAGCTGTGTCACCAAGGTTTCATAGTCTATTGTTACATATCATTAGTGTGGCAATACATGTGATATACCCTCTTAAACTTGTATACATGTGATTCTACCCTAATCACAAATTCATTCAATGTGTTCAGGTTCATATACCCTCTTTCCCCCAGAGTCCCACAGACTACTTGTTAAAACCAATACAAATACACCTCAGACACTCTGTCTAGCTCCCAAGTAGCTCAAAAATATTCTAACTTATTAATTCCTTTATTATTTGTGGTGCAAAAATACTTCTTTCTCTATCCTTCTTTCTCGTTATTTTCAAACTTGGGAGCATGAGAGCTCAGGTATCAGAGCTTCACAACCCCCTCAGAAGCTCTTTGGACTCTTGTCTGTTTTATAGAGTTGCCAGATAAAATATAGGATTTCTCACTTAAATTTGAATTTCAGGTAAACAATGGATTACTTGTTAGTATAAGCATGTCGCATGTAACATTTGGATATACCTATGCTAAAACCTTAATCGTTCATCTGAAATTCAAATTTAACTGCATGTCCTGTATTTTTTTTCTTTGCTAAATCTAGCAATTCTATTAATTGAAAATCTGGAAGGAATAGATTGAAGGAAGAAGAAGCACCTACCATGTGTGCCAAAAAGAAAGCAGGTCCAGGCCCAGCTAAGCCAAGAAACCAAGTGGCATTATGGAAAAGAGTAGTTCAACCTTTGATGGTTCATCAACAGGAAAACCCTCATGTAATGAATGGAGAAAGGTTCATTGGAGAGCTCACAGTGAAGAACCCTTTGGATGACTTCTGTTTGTGGGTTTTAGATACCTACAAGTCATTGGGAAATGATATACTTAAGAAATTTTGAACCCTGGCTGGTTTGGCTTAGTGGATAGAGCATCAGCCTGCGGACTGAAGGGTCCCAGGTTTGGTTCCGGTCAAGGGTACATGCCCGGGCTGTGGGCTCAGTCCCCAATGGGGGGCATGCAGGAGGCAGCCAATCAATGTTTCTCTCTCATCATTGATGTTTCTATCTTTCTCTCTCTCTCTTCTTTCCTCTCTGAAATCAATAAAAATATATTTTAAAAAAAGAAATTCTGATATTGGCCTATTAACCTCCACATTATTATGGGTTATAGTATATGGGTTATAATTATACATGGTTTTTAGCTGTTCTACATATTTGAAATTATTTATACTAAAGTGGGGAATAAACACATGTGGAGAGAAAGATACTTAATTTGTGGTCATTTATTTCCCTTCCACCAATTAAGAATTCTATGCAAGTCAGGGGAGATGGTGTGATACAAGTATTAATTTGCAAAAGCAACATGCTGTTAGCAAAGTTTATTGAAAGGTTTTATGGTTCAGTCTTAACTAAAAATAATAAGCTCCAAAATCTAATTGAACAGAGTTATTTGTAAGAGGGTGGCGAGGAGTAAGGAAACTAAAATTTAAGTACTACCTATGCACCATTTACTCTGCGAGGTGGCATCTGAGGTAAGTTTATCGTCCCATTTTACACCTGAGCCTTGAGCACCCAAGGAACTCACCAAGAGTGGTGCTGAGGTTGAAGACAGGTGTGTAATTCCACGGCCCTCATCTTTTCCACTGTGCTCTGCTTCTGCTTTCCAGTCTTAAATTTGTACTTTAACAGTCAACCTTAAAAAAGGTATGGGTGGTGTTTATTTTTAATTTTTTCAATGAGGATCTCTTATGGGGCACATCCTAGCCTTTTTAAACATGATCTCAATTGCCTAAACATGTGAAAAATCAAAATGAGTGACTGATACTTCTCTGACACCAGTTATTCCACCATTTTGAAACATAAAGGATGGATGTTAATTTCTACTAGGTGTTGTAACACATCCCCTGTAAATATTAATCGGGCACTAAAAGAATGAAGTGCAAGGTACTTATGAAGAGGATGGCCCCTGCCCTCAAGACGGTTACAGTACAAGCCATGCCTTTCCCCAGTGACCTGACATGGCACATCATCTCCACCATTTTTTGAAGTTTCTTAAATTAGTATTTGAGGGCTCTTTTTTTTTTTTCTGTTCCATCAGTTAAGATATTTATTCATTCCTACATCAATATCATACTGTCTTCTTTACTATAACTTTATAATAAGCCTTTATATATTTAAGTGAAGTTATTCCTTTTTTCTTCTCCTTTTGAAATGTTTTGGCTCTTCTATATAAATTTTAAGGTAAGTTTATTAAGTTTCACAACACATGTATGGGAATTTTACAGACAAGTTAATGTTTCTGGATAATAAATGTGAAGAATGGCTCAGCTTCATTAGCAATCAAGGTATTGTGAATCAAGACCACAAGGAGATACCATTGGAACACATTGACAAAAATTCAGAAGTTTAATAATGCTAAGTTTTGGAGAGAATGTGGACCAACAGAATTTCTTATACACTGCTGGTGGGTATATAAATTGGTACAAACAGTTTGGAATTATGTAATGTTTAACTTTTGCATATATTCTTTTATCTCTCTACATCCAGTCTCCAACCTTCTTTGTCCTGCTCTGAGCTCTTGGGAGCCTATAGCTTCATCAACCATCTCCCTTGCATTCTGGCTTCTGGTTAGGCTCAGCCAATGAGAAAGGCCCTGACAAAACACTGGGGAGAATGGTTAAGATTGAAATCAGGGTTTTCACTGAGGTCAGCTCTCTCTCCGCCAGGCTGTTGACTGAGTTTGACTGAGAGCTGAGCTCTGTTGGGTAATCCTCCCCTACAGCTGCAGCCGCCCCCTGCAGGTTCCAGTACTTGCTCCCTTCTCTTCAGGGAGAGGCAAGGTGATGGCTCCTGCCCTTGTTATCTTAATGTGCTTCATTATCCAGTCATTGTTCCTTTATCAAGCTTTCCCCAATTACACAATTTGACCTTGTTTCTGCCAGGACCCTTATTGGTGCAACCTAAAAACTGAAACTCAACTATTTTAGCCTTAGGCACATACCCAAGAGAAACCAAAGCAGGAATGTTTTCCGGGAGACATGTTCAAGAATGTTTGCAATACATTTTGCACACTCTGGTAATAGCAAAAACAACAACCCACAAACAAAACAAAACAAAACACACACACAAAGAAACAAACTAAAAGCCAATTGTGATATATTTGTCCAACATAATATTGTACAAAAGTAAAAATTAATTATAGCCACATGCAACAATATAAATGAATCTTAGTAACCAAATGTTAAAAAAAATACTTTGATGCAACCCATCAAAGGTAAAATATGGCATAATAACCTTTTTATAAAATTAAAGATCTATTATTTTTATACACATATATGTGTTACAACTTTTACAAAAAGTGGAGAGTGATAAATACCAACTTTTGGACAGTGGTTACTTCTGAGAGCAAAGAAGAAGCATAGGATTAGGGTAGGTAAAGAGCACGTGGATAGATTATTGGTAATATTGTTATGCCCAGATTTCAGGATCCCCAACAGACCATCAGGGAGCCAGCCGAGTCCGATGCAAAAGCAAAAAGAGTCTTTATTCGAGCTAGCTCAGGCTCTCCGTCCACCACACTCGCCGACGCAGCGGCAGGGGGCAGAGAGGCCGAGAGCCCTGTGGGAAGAGGGGTTTTATAGGGGGGTTGGAGTAAGGGGAGGAGAGAGGACTGTGGGCCCTGCCGATTGGCCAGGTGCAAGTCGGGGTCTTGTTACACAGGATGTGGTTGTGTCTATGGCGTGCACTTCCCTTGATTATCATTGGTTAGTTTAAAGAAATCCTAGGTGTGGCTAGCAGAGGCTTGGGCTTCCGGGAAGAAGCTCCTTGCTGAGCACATGGCTGCCCAAAAATGGAGGATCCGGGGCAAGATGGAGGGCGTAGCCCTTACCCTGGGGCAAGATGGAGGGCGTAGCCCTCGCCCTTTCAATATTTTATTATTCTATGTTGTAAATTACAGGGTGTGTTCAAGGGTTAAAATTAATAAATTGGTTAAATAAAAACAAATGTATAATTGATTACTGTTAAAAATAAAATACAGATTTAGAAGGTTTAGAATTCCCGGCTAAGAATTCTTTTAAGTTAATCTGCCCAAAGTGGACAAAAGCAGAAAATCCTTTGCCAAGTCCAGTGTGATCTGATGGAGTTCTGGCCCCGGAATCGTGACAGTGGCATCGGAAGAGAATTGGAAGGAAGGAGAAGCAAGGCTAAGAACTGACAGTATTCTAGGTGGAAATACAAAAGGCAAAAACAAAAGGGAACTGAAATATGAGGCCAAGAGTTAATAACCAGGGACAGATTTTCATAACAGAATTTTTGAAACTATCATTTTAAATACAAGTTTTAAAGGATATATGAAGAGTTTTGAACCATTTGATGCTGTCTTCATAGTGACTAAAT
Source organism: Myotis brandtii (assembly GCF_000412655.1). Taxonomy (NCBI): domain Eukaryota; kingdom Metazoa; phylum Chordata; class Mammalia; order Chiroptera; family Vespertilionidae; genus Myotis; species Myotis brandtii. The sequence goes on along the minus strand of NW_005354385.1, from coordinate 16,344,089 downwards.
TTATACTCAATGGTACTGAATACCTTCCTTTCTTGGGATCTCCCCAGCCTTACTGTTTACTGGGAATTGAATACAAAAGCAGAGCTGTGACACTCCAAATCACAGTGGGTTTTAGCTACATCTGTTGTCCAAATTTGCTGTTTTTGTGTCTTTATTTATTTATTTTTTTTGGTATTTTTGTTTGTTTTGTTAGTTATGTTATATAAAGGATCATCCAGCTAAAAAGGTTAAAGAAGCCCTATTTCAAATTAGATCATAAATTGTCACTGCTGGAATGTCAATCATTCTTAAAATTTGAATACACTTTTATAGCCAAACATTTCTCTGAAATATTTAAAAGGTATCCTATTTTCTGCATTCAATAAGAATAACAAATCTTATTAGTGAATTTAATCCTGTGGGTTGAGTTGTTAGTCCTAGTACTCTATACAATTATTTTTCAAGTTTATTTCCTATTTTTAACTTGTCCTTCAACTGCAGTATATAGTTCAGGGTTGCCTATTTTTAGTGCACTCAAGTGCCACACGTCGGAAATGCTTCCACACTGCACTATAGAACCGCGGCAGTCCTGACCACACCTTCCCTCTAGCCGGCGCTTGTGCTGCTGCTATCTGTGTCTTCCCACTTACGGGTGAGTGTAAAGTTTCCGATTCACCTACCATGAAGAATATCCATGTGATTGCAAGAAGAAAAAAGAACCATAAAATAGTTTTATTAGCCCTGTATTTTAAGAGACCTAAAAAATCTTTTCTGAAAATGGGATACGACATTTAATACAATTGCCAAAGATAAAGTGAATCATTTTAGTAACCCTGAGACTTTTGACCGATTCTTTGTCAAAAAGGTTTTGAAAATTCTAATGTGAAAATTGTTTTTGTTTTATTTTTTAAGAAAAAAAAAAAATCAGACCGGCCGGTGTTGCTCAGTGGTTGAGGGCCGGATCGGGCACATGCCCAGCTTGCGGGCAGGCAGCAAGCAGCAGATCGTTGATTCTCTTTGTTGATGTTTCTGTCTCTCTCTCCTTCTTCCTTCCTCTCTCAGAAATCAATGAAAAACATACTTTTTAAAAAGAAAAAAAAATCAGACATACTTGACTTCTTGAGGATTCTTTAACAGCTTTCTTTTTAAAATCCTTGTCTAGAGAAGCTGTTTGTGGAACAAACTGACAGTCACTTAACTATGAATTTAAAATCTGCTTCAAAGATCTTTGATACTTGAGTGGGGGCCAAAATAACAAGTGTGTTTATGGATATCTAGTTCAGACATTTGCAGATTATCCAAATCCACTCCTTTCTAGAAGGCTGAGAGGTGGGATCGGAAGAGAAAGAAATGACTATATCATTATGACGTGATGTGGAGGAGAGAACAGTGGCTGGGTAAATGGGCCTGTGTGTTTCCTCCTCAGCCATCAGCCTGTCGATGCCATCTGTTGCATAATGGGAGGAACAACTGAGTTCCTCTTCAACAAACACTGGCTGTTGGTCTTTTCATTTCTTCCCTAAATACTTGTTCTATCAGGACAAAGGTCTCTGTAGCATCACAGAGATTTTGGCTTTAAGGAATGTAGCAAAACAAAATTAGGATTGCTTTCTTGAAACTTTTAAGTGGTCATAAAGAAATGAGATTTTAAAAAAACGTGAAAATAAATTATCCCAAGGGAGTCTGCCCAACACAATGTTCCTGTTGTGAAATTCCACTTGCTATTCACTTGAAAGGTTATGGTTTAGCCTAGAAATACCAAAGATTTCCAGACTCGGTCACCAGGGTGTGGGATCACAAAGTGAAGTATGGTTTCACTTGGTTGCAATAGCAGAAGAAAATGACACATGAACATTTAGAGAGATGTTACATCCCTGTTATATTGTTCACACTGTACTTCCCTTAGCTCTTAACATAATTGTAGTTTAAAAGTTATTTGTCCAGTTATTTATTTAACAACTATTTTCCTCTACTAACCTTTATTCTTCATGAGATCAGAACCATATCTATCTTGTTTATTTTCCATTCATAGTCCATCATAAATAATAACAACACCTAATATCTATTTTGCCCTTACCATATGCTCTTCTGAATGTTTTATTGATATTAATCACTTGATCTATAACAACAATAGTTGTTATCTCCATCTTACAAATAAGGAAACAAGGGAGCAAATTACCCAAGATCTCATGTCTAGTAACTAGAAAGATCTAGTAAATAGAAAACCAGAACAGAGACCCAGGTACTCTGAGGTCAGTCCTCATTTCCCCATATCGCCTGCCAGATTAGGTGTGCAATAGAAATACTTGTTGAAAAAAGGAATGAGCCATTTAAGCAAATTACTTTCTTTCTTAGCTTGGCTCAGTGAGAAGTAGATCATTTAAATTTTTCTTCTACCTCCTCATTAGAAATATCGATCCACCTCCCTATGACTGTAGTCAATAGTATTGATAGCATAGTAATATGACAGTGGTCAAGCTTCAATCTTGATACAACTATTCAAAATTTCCTTTCTAAAGAGACATCAAAGGAATTTTGGTCATTTACATTAAATTTTCTCAAAGTTGTCTTGACTTCTATGTCAACATATTCTGTCATAAATACAATAAATACATTAGAAAGCACAGAACTCTTTCATAGTACACTTGTAAAGGTGGCTCACAAATTTAGAAATTCCTACAGATGAATTCATTGATTAGTTTTTTTAAAAATGCATTATTAAGAGTCCACTCTGTAAAGTACTGTGGCTTGTAACCGATTTCCCACTTCTCCCCGCGGCATTTTATTATTCTGTCTATGGATTTGTACTTGTGTATTTTGAGCATGGATTGTTTATTACTTTTCTCCATTTTTAATAGATTTCCACAAAGGAACAGACAAATTTCACAAATAATAACGTTCCCTAAGAGTTATAGATATGTATACTAATAAATACATTTGCTAGTTCCAAAATTCTGTTTTATGATCAAAGTTAAGTAACACTTAACTGAGGAGAGATATTATCACTTTAGCTAGAATCAGCTTCATTCAGGAGAGCATAGGGTCTCCAGTAAGGCAGTGGGGTTTGCAGAGGGCTGGGCTCTGGGGCTGGAGATGCCACCAATTTACCCGGAGGTCCTATCTAAGTCTCTTAATTTCTCAGAACTTCCATTTGTCATTAGTAATACTAAGCTCCTGTTAAATGACCCATGTCCTTCCAGAAAACACATACATATTTTAATCAATCATCACACCAATGCTGTGAATTCAATAGTAACATGTTTCAATGTAACCATTGTGAAGGGCAAAAAACCTCTGTCCTTTCTGGAAATCTAGATTCTATTGAAGTGATACTATTTCTCTATGAAGAAATAGAATGAGCTATGGAGAAGGGACTTGTGTAAATGATCTCATTCGGGAGGCACCAAGGGGACAGAGACTTGTCATTGCCAAGTAAGTCACATTTAAATTCCCTCAAACCTTGAGAAATAATGTGAGGGAAAGTGCAAAAATAGCACAGTCATTCCTTTGGATCAAGTCGACTTGTAGGCCTCCTGAGAGCACCACAGCTGTGTATTCATCTATATGCAAAGAGAAATGATAAGAATCATCTCTATTTGGCACATGGCACTTTTCTATATATCAGTGTGCTCATCTATCAGTATATTTTATGCTGAGCCTTTCAGGGAGGGGCGATCCACCATGCACACTGCCTGGTGCACAGCTACAGACATATATTGAAGATGCTTTCCCGCCCTGCAATACGGAAAATTGTGAGAGCGCACAGCCCCACGAAACCAACCAGAATGAAACTGGAGGCAGCTGTAGTTGATTGAAACCGTGGAGAGAATTGAGATTGACAGAGTTGCAGGGCTAGGAGGTTAATGAGTCCATAGTCCTGCCTCCAGGCAGAACTGTCCTGAACCATTCCAGGCAAATGACAGCTCAGCCTCTCAGGGGGAAAAATATCTTTATAACATATTCCATTGTCTAAATGTCCTCATCCTCATAAAGTCCTGAAAGCAATAGAAGTCCACACTCTCCTTTGTTTAATCTCCCTGTTGACAGATACAGAGAATAATAAATTGACAGAAACGTCAAAGATGATGAGAGCCTTAGACAAGGGTCCCAGAATTGATTATCACCACCTTTCCGGAGACCTCAGAGGAGAGAAGAATTAGCAAATCTGTGGATTGTGGTTCCCGCTATGGTAATATTATGGGTCCAACTATTTGTTTTTATAAGTAAGATCTCCGGTTTATCATGAGTCACTAAATGAAACTTTGTGTTGCACTTTATAGCAAGGACCATGGGTTTAGCAAACACTATCTTGACCTGGAACATATAACCAAAAAGTAGTTCCTTACATAAAAAAGCAAAGAAAGTACAGAACTGCTATGCAAACAGGCCCATACTGCTTTATTTCCCAATTATTTTTTTGTTACAGTATCTGAATTTATGGATTCTTTCTTACATATAATACTTCTAATAATAAATGACTGCCTGTCTCTCACTGAAAACTGGTATCAACTTCTAGAAATTGTGAATGTGTTGGCAGCATTATATATAGAAAAGAGTAGGAGATTTTTGGAGACCAGGTTCAAATTCCATGTCTACAACTTACCATCTGCATGGTTTGTAGAAAGCTGCTTGGTCTCTGACTTTTATTGCTTTCACCTATCAGGTGACACTAATAACATCTATTTCACACTGGTCTTGGAGGGTAAAATGGGATAATACAGTATCTAGGGCCTAGCAGGCACTAGAATAAATGTTAGTTGACCATGACTCTGATCTGTCACCCACTGCCTTTCTTTTTCTCCGTTCCTTATAAGATCTGAGAAGTAATTGAGTGTGAGACAAACCAGCCCCTTCTGAGTGTGTCACCAGGCTGTGTTTCTCTGTTGCTAATCCCCACAAAAACTCATGGGAGATATCCCTGAGGACTAAAGGTATGGGCAAGGAGACCTTCTAATGCCAAGTTAAAGCTGATGCTGGGTTTTAACTTGAGTTTTTAAAAAATCTGTGATGCTACATTTGCACTTAGAACAAGTAGATGGAAATCAGATTTGAAAACACAATATTCATTTTTAGAAAGCTGTAATAGAATTGCTTTGTGCAAAGGATAAAAAGACTGACTCAAAGATAGACTGCTTTTTAGTTCACAGGAATGAGCAATAAAGTAGCTATTATTTATTGTGAAGTAGGAATGAGAATATCTGCATGACTAGAAATAGATTGAGACAACTTCTTATTTTCAAAGAAATATGTTCATATCACAAAAAAACAACAACAGATAAATGTAGAGACATTGTAAAACATCATTCCTAATTTTATGATCCAGAGACAGCCATGATAATTTGGGGTATATTTTCTCCCTAACTTTTCCTGCATAAGACAGCCATGATAATTTGGGGTATATTTTCTCCCTACCTTTTCCTGCATACATTCATTTTTTTAAACTAATAAAATGTTCTATTTTATTTTTTCTCATATGTATTTTTTATTTTTATTGAATTTATTGGGGCAACACTAGTTTAAAAAATTGTACAAGTTTAAGATGTACAATTCTACAACACATCATCTGTACACTGTATTGTGTATTCACCACCCTAAGTCAAGTCTTTGTTTATCACTATTTATCCCTCCTATACGCTCCTCCACCTCCCCCCACCCCGAAATCACCAGACTGTTGTCCCTATCCATGTATTCTCTCTCTCCCTCTCTCTCTCTCTCTCTCTCCCCTCAATCCCTCCACACCCCTCACCCTCTGCACATATTCTGACAGCAAGAATGCTTTCAAGTTCTGTCACTTATTCGTTGGACTTGGGCAAGTTATTCAGTTGCTCTAAGCATCTATCACTGCAGCTGTAAACTGGTATCAACTTCAACTTCATAGAGTTATTGTGATGATTCGTGCAATAATGCCTCTAAAGCACTCAATATTGTATATGGTACATACTATGCATTCAATTATGTCAGTATTGTTATTATTCTTTTTGTTATATATTTTAAATGAAAAAATATTACATAATTCAAGGAAAGGAAACAAAGGTTACTAGCAAGCTATTGTGACTTGGGATTTTGGAGTCTGTGCAGTACAGAGAGATTTCTCACACAACAACAGCATAATGGATAGTTTATTGAATGCATTACTATGTGGTTCCAGACATTGTGCTATCATGACTCATTCAATCCTCACAGCAAGCATGAGACAAAGTGGTATTATTATTATTCCCATTTTATACATGAGTAAACTGAGTCAAGGTCAGGTTAAGTAACAAGTAAAGTCTCACAACTAAAGGGCAAAGCTAGCATTTGAATGCAATCAATCTAGTTCCAGAGTCCATTTTTGTAAACAAATATAGAAGAGTTTAACATTGAGCAGGTATTTTGCAAATATTACAGTTTAAGTCAAACGTTCTACAAAGCACATGATTTTCAATTAATTAGAAAAGAACCAGATAGATAAATACCAAGAAAAGAATTAAATGGATGTCCTATTCTTCTAGCTAGAACGTTTTGCAATATTCCCAATTGGCCCATTATGTCCATTCAGCAAAGTTACAGGGCCTCACATTCTATCCATTTCTTCTGAACTTGGTAGGTGGCTAGAAATGGTTAGACAGCAAGCAGTGTTCTTGGAAAAATAGATTTGTATTGCCCTTGGAAACAGACTGTGTTGCAAGAAATTCTTTGGCATAAAATAAGGCTGAGTATACACAGTTGTCTCTCAGCTGGTGTGGGTTTGGAAACATAAGTGGACAAGCCAAACCCTTTAAGTCTTCCTTTTCCTTTGAATTGAATTCCAGAATGTGTGTTTTTTAAATGTCACTAGGTAGCATCCTTATTTATTTCTGCATAATATTTATTGAGTAAATGCAACAATGGCTATTGAATAAACACAAGATTCTTTAGTCATTCCAAAATAAGTTAAAAGTTCTATGCTCTCCCAGCTTACCTACTCATCTCTTTTGGATTGTAAGGAAAAAAAAAGAAAAGAAAAAGCAACCCAAAGCACAGGGGAGTACCATGAAAAGCAAAATCACTGTTAACTTTTGGGTAAAATTGTATATTCAGATATGGCTGATGAAATTGTAAATTGGTATATTTCTTTTAGAAAATAATTTGGCAATGCTTACAAAGTGTACTATATATGCTCAAACCATTTGGCACAGTTCCCCTTATTCCCAGGAATTTATCCTAAGGCAATAATTAAAAAGAAAAAAAACATGAATGTAGAGAGAATTCAAATATGGTGATAGTTATAAATAAAAACTAAGGAGCAACTGATTATTCAATAACAGAGAATAGATAAGTAAACATCCATGGAATATTTTGTTCCCCCAAATAATTACAAACATGAACTATATAATAAAATAGAAAAAAGTTTAAAAGCAGAGCAGTGAATGATTCGTATACTTAATTATAACATACTAGAGGCCTGATGCACAAAATTCATGCAGGAGTGGTCCTTCGCAGCCCCAGCTGCCTTGGGCCTCACAGCCCTGGCTTTGTCTGGAAGGTCCTCTGGACGGTTGTTCTGCTGTTCTGCCATTTGGTTGATTTGCATATTATGCTTGTATTATTATAGATGATGTGGATAAACTGGAAGGTAACATTAAATAATAGAAGCATCGGTGTTAAAATAGGAATAAGGTCTATATAATTTTTCTTCTTAAATTTCTTTAAATGTTGCTTGAAATATGCAAAAGAATTTAAATAGGAAATAAATAAATGGATGAAGAGGCTTCCTTGTCATTAGAAGGGCAGGTAAATCTTCCTCTTCCTACCCCAAAGAGAGGGAAACTAACCAACTGAACACATCAAAAACTAAACTTGACATTTGCCTTCAGGAAGCTGGTGTGTTTAGAGCTTACATGTGAAATAGCCATTCTAGTGAGAAAGAGATTGAATAAACTTTTGGACTAGGGTCTTCACCCTTTTATTTAATGATGTTTACTTTGAATTTATATTAGTTCACACAAACACTCCATCCATGCTTTTGTTCCGGCCCTCCGGTCCAGTTTAAGAACCCATTGTGGCCCTCGAGTCAAAAAGTTTGCCCACCCCTGGACTAGGGTCTTCAGTTTGCAGTAAGATTTCACTTTAAAAATTAGATTATTGCCTCCCCCCTCCCCCTCAAACTACAGCATTGAGAAATATTGCTCCTTTCCTCCTAACTCTTAACATATTGTTTTCCCTGATCATTAAAATAGCTTTAATGGTCTTTTCCAGTCACTTTTCCCCCTTTTGCCTTCTATCTTAATATGACTATTTTACCTTTCATTTCTATTTGTTATTTATAGTTGATTCTCTAATATACTCTATTCTCATTCTGTTTTGTGTAACTTTTAAAGATACCCTGGCTGACTGGCTATAATTTCATTTTTAGTAGTAGAAACAAAGGTTAACTCAACTCTCTTTATTTGGTTAAATAATTTCTCAGAACTAAATGATAATAGCTTTGTGTCACTAAGAACTTCTTATTATTCCTGTCTTTGACACAAATTTTTGTGCACTGGGCCTCTAGTAAACTATATAATAAAATAGAAAAACAAAAAGTTTAAAAGCAGAGCAGTGAATGATTTGTATACTTAATTATAACATACTAGAGGCCTGATGCACAAAATTCATGCAGGAGTGGTCCTTCGCAGCCCCAGCTGCCTTGGGCCTCACACCTGGCTTTGTGTCTGGAAGGTCCTCTGGACGGTTGTTGTCTGCAGTGATTCTACCTCATTTTGTGTTGTTAGTGATTTATTTTCTGAGTTATTAAAATTAAACATTTTTCTTTCCCAAGTGGATCATTGCCCTAAAGCACCTTTGAACTTAATAAATGTAAGTATAAATTGGGCTTTTCATTTTCTCATGAAGTCTTGCTATTTGGCAAGGACACTAAGTTGACTCTATTCTTTGCATTAGGCCTTTTAGCACTTGGAAGTACCAGACATTAGTACAGAAAATCATGCTTCTCTACATGGGAATGTAGCACCATGGGCCGATTTCTCTGTTTTCATAACTGATATGTAAGTGCACTTCTGGGGCCTAATTTAAGCATTACAGGTAAACAGTTGAGCAGCGACATCATGAAATAACATGCAAATATTTAGCCTTCATTTAACAGTACTCACCGAGAACCTACCATGTGTTAGGCAAAATTTGGGGCCCTGGGGTGCAACAGGCTCCAGAACTTTACCCTCTCCATATCCTGCACTCTTCACTTGCAAAATGGGAAAATGATAGTTTATCTTTAAGGCCCCTTTTAAATATAAAGTCTCGAATAATTCTGATTGTTTTTATTTCAAGAATCATAGGAATTTACACAATTTAATAAAAACAAAATCTGTGGCTTATTTACTTATTTGTTTTTAAGATTACATGGTGCTTGGCTCAATATTTAGAGTTTACCATGGTAGACATTAACTGGTGAATGTTTGGATTACCTTTGAATATGGCTACAGATGTGTGTATTTATATTTCTGAAACTATGTGTATTGCATAGAGAAATTTAAATATTGGTTGCCCTTTGCCCTCAGAAAATTGAGCAAAGGCAATGAAACATGATAAACACAACACAACACAACACAACACAACAGGAGTTAGAAGTTTTTACATATAGATTAAACCATTCCCTGAAAAATTCAGTGCAGACACTATTTCTACTACCATGATACTGAGATGAAAGGATGGCCCCATATTATTATACACTGACTCTTCAGAAAACCCAATATTAAAAATTCTAAATGCATAACAGAAGTATTAGTTTCATATTACACCAGTCATTTGTAGGTTTTCTTTAAAAGTAACCATTTATGATCTCTCCACATTTATACATTTATAATGTGATTTCATGGGCAAAATTTTCATTTCTGTACAATTTCTCAGTAGTAAATCTATTGTGTAAAGCATGGTCTACTTGCAATGTTCTTGTGCTGTACTAAGCAAGGCTGAGTAGCCTCAAGGTCATTCAGACTGGCTTTTGGCTTCTGTGTGAAGACAGTCCCAAGCTATTTAAGGAATATCTGGCTGTTAGAGAGCTTGGAGCCAAATTTATGGCTCTTCACTAGGAAGTGTATGTTTTTTAGATGTTAACTTCACTCCTGGCTCCATTTAACTTTCCACTCTTATTTTCCTTTACCTTGTTTTAAAATACTTATTAATTTAAAATAAATTTTTAAAAAATTACTCTGTAAAAAAAAAACCAAAAAAAAAAAACTTTCAGTAATCTTCCTTAAATTGTTGTTGGTGCATATGTGGATATCTATCTCTATATATAAAAGGCTAATATGCTAAGTGCCCATCCAGGTAATGATGTCACTTAGCAACGCCTGGCTTCCTCTCCCTAGCAATGACTAGCCTTCTTACAGTTTCTTCAGCCCAGGAACATGACTTGCAATATAGCCAGGTGAAAACATTTCACACTTTAACCAAATGTCTGTGAAGTGTTTTCTCATGCCTCATCTCATTTGATCCTCACAGAAGTTCTTTAGTAGGTAGATAGGAGACGGTGAAATCCTATTTTCTTTTCATTAGCCAGAAAATGAAAATTTAGAAAGCTTAGAAACTTGAACCTACTGAACAGAAGTAAGAAATGGTGGACCTTGAAAATGATTTCAGGTTTTCTCACTGCGCAGAATATAGTCAAACACTGCTGCAGTTAAATATTTTACCCTTTGTTCTCCCTGTGTGATCTACAATAATAATCTCCTTGGTATTGATATTTACTGCTGTGTTGCTAACAATTACCTGGAAGAGAAGTTGGGGTGCTTCACTGGAAAAAGTTTAACTACATCAGAAAGCAGGTCTAATTAAGCAAGTTTATTCTATATGTGTAAAAGGCTAAGTTGACTCACACATGCACAATACATATAAAGCTCTTGCTGGCACCAATCGCATGTGTATGTTTGATCTGTCATTATCAGTTGTGAATTTGGTTGACACTTCTATTATAGAGAAAGGGCATATAGCGATATTAAAATTTTTCTTCTAATTAATTTCCTTTCAATATGCACGAATTCATACACCAGGCCACTAGCAAATAAATAAATAAGGGCTAATTAATTTGTGTGATTAATAAGAAACCAAAAAGATCAGAATTCTGAAATAACCATTGCTTTTATTAAGTTTATGCTAAAATAGGAAATGAATAACCATAAAAAGCATCACTTTTTAACAAACAATAACTCATATGTTGACAAACACAAACAGCCATTATGGGAAACTGACCTATTTAAATACATGGTTTTCCTTGAAGTAATCCTATAGTACTTATTTATCAATTAAATTCTAAAAGAGTATACGAGTCTACATAGACTAAGACATTTGAAAATTCTACTTTAATCCTTAAAATGTTACATTAAAATTGATTTACAGCATGACCCTCATGCAAATACCGAAGATATCTACATTCACACGCAGTGAAAGGATAGTAATCAGTGAAACTTCGGTGATTTCCACATGAATCAATAGTGGTAGGTTGCTTAATGTAACACTATTACATCATGCTCAATTTATGTGGAAATGTTTGGATATGCTTTAAATGTCTGTGGTAAATCATTTGGGAATCTTAATTGAACATTTTTCTGTGATAAATTTCTTTGTAAACACTGAAATAATATTCTTACATAACTACCAGTTTATTTTGAAAGACTCCAACGACCCAAATTATTATATTATTTTCTTTGTATCCTTCTGGAATTTATTTTTCTAGTCTGTAGCAAATAATTCTAACCTTTATAACATTCTTATCCATCCCATAGCTGGTTAGCATTTTTTAAAACTCAAAATATTTATATGTTGTACTAAAATAGTACATATCATGGTGAGCTATCATCGCTCCAATAATGAAAAATGCTTAGAATTAAAATTTGATAGTTTTTTCCCCACAATAATAAGCTACTTAATTTATTTTATTTTTCTTTTTTTAGAGAGAAAGGAAGGGAGAGGGATAGAGAGATAGAAACATCAATGAGAGAAAAACATCATTGATTGGCTGCCTCCCCCATGCCTCACATGGGTGATTAAGCCTGCAACCCAGGCATGTGCCCTGACCAGGAATCCAATCTTGACCTCCTGGTTCATAGGTCAACATTCAACCATTGGGCCACACCAGCCTGGCATAAGCTCCTTAATTTAACATACTAGAGTAGTAGTGCTTTATTTCCAGATTCAAATCATTAGCAAGAATATTTAGGCCTGGCTGGCATGGCTTGATGGTTGAGGGTCAACCTATGAACCAGAGCTCATGGTTTGTTTCCTGGTCAGGGCACATGCCCAGGTTGTGGACTCGATCCCCAGTGTGGGGCTTGCGGGAAGCAGTTAATCAATGATTCTCTCTCATCATTGATGTTTCTCTCTCTCTCTCTCTCCCTCCCTCTCTGAAATCAATAAAAATTAAAAAAAAAATTTAGGAAAGGAGTTCAATTTCATAGTGGAGACTAGTTAAAATTTGTGCTTATGGTTAGTACAGGAAAGAGTTTATGTGAAGATGAGAAATAAATATTTTTAATCATAAAAGTACTCTCTAAAAATCAGAAACTTTTTTCATAGTCTTTACAACTGTAAAATCTAGGAATGAGAACCCCACTGAAACTTAAATCAATACCTGATGAAATGTTTAAATCAAACTCTAATTTGAAAAATTCTTATGTGCCCATTTACTTCAAATATAATACTTCTTTCTAAAGCTATAATTCCTTTAAGTAATGCAATTTAATTAAAATTGATGCAAATTTATATTATTCCAATAGTTATAAACTAAAATTAGACTATTACAATTTCCAGAAAAATGAGTAAAAAACAAATTACAAAACTGTTTCAGAGTTCTTGTTTGCAAAGAAACAAGATAAATAGCAACAATAACAAAGCAACATAATACAGCAAAAAGGGAATGTGGGTGCTAGTGGGCTTGCTCTTCAGCTGAGTCCTTAAATGGATTTGGTGACTCCCCTCATCCATTACACTTTCTTTTGCCTTCATCTTGAACCTCAGTGGTTCCTGATTCTTTACCCATTGTGGTGAGGGATCTGAGCCGCTGGTGGCCTTGCTTAAAATGCACTGTACTGACATTTTCTTCTGACCCACAAGTGTGGCAGTAATCCCAAGTTCCCCTTAATAGGAACAAGCAAACATAGTAACACAATAACAATAGTAACAGTCTTTTGTCTTTTTGTTTTTGCCTGCTTATAAGGGACACGAAGAACCCAAGTTGATTAGGTGCAGCTTTAGCTGGAATTCCTATTCTTATGGTACTTATTCTATCAGAATAGAGAGTCCAAAACAACCAAAAACCCAGAAAGCAAACAATTGGAAAGTGAGCTGGTAAGTATAATTCCTCCCAGTTTTGATCCTAGGACTCCAGACTTGTAGATTCTGGCCAAATAAAATCCTAACTCCATGCGGTAGTCATTTTTTTTTTTTTTTGGCATAAACTGTATTCTGAAGCACAGTACCACAGATCCCAGTTTGCTGGCCTTGGTTAAGCTCATCTGAATCTTCAATGACTAGTTCATTCTGAGTAATAAGGTATGCAATAATACCAGTGAATCCTTTGAACACCAGCCCATTGCCTTGTTTGTTTTTTTTTAAAAAATGAGTTATTTTAACTGAATCAATTTTGCATGAGATATCATGGCCTTGCATAAGGGAACCAATTAATCTTTCAGATAGTGTAATGACAAAGAAAAATAACCAGAATAAATATCTATTGTGATAAGGAAAAAATTCTGCCACTTACTCCTAATTCCCCAAAAGATGATAGGTGTCATGCATAGACAAATTGACACCAAATGGTTTTTTGGTTCCTCTAGATATAATGCTTTTCAAGAGCTCATGATCCATCTCTGCTGACAGAAAATGTAGCATTCATCACAGCTGTGATGAGGACTCCATGGTTTTGAAACCATAGATAATCTTTATTCCCTCCATGATAAATACTGGTTTCATGAATCCACTGGTATTGCTGAGAAGGGAAGTTGACTATATCCACTGAGTGGGTCAATATTAGAGGCCTTGTGGTGAACATGTAACTTCCTGAGAAATGTACTCACATTTTGAGCTCATTTTGAGAGGTCATATTCCCAACATAACTTTTCCCCAAACATCTTCCACAATCCTCCAATCCTGCTCTTTCCAACTGCCTGTCTGTCAACTGAATTGGTGTAAGCTCCTGTTCTGGTTATCTTTGCTGCTTAAAAAAATCAATCCACAACTCAGCAGCTTAAAGATTTAATTTAATATGATCACAGACTGCAGGTAGAAAAAAAATCAAGTGGAACATAGTGGGGATGGCTTGTGTCTGTTTATGATGTCGGCCTTGCTAAGAAGTCTTAAAGCTTGGGAATGACTATGGGCTGGCACCATCTGAAGGTTAATTCACTCACATATCTTGTACCTAGACTGGGCTTCCTCGGTGACCAGGACTATTGACTGGAGCATGACCACATAGCATGATTACCACAAGGTAATAGGATTGTATTCCGGGTGACCACAGGACGTAATTTAATTAGCTGTTTTATTTTTGCATACTAGAATCCCAGAAATGACTAAGTAGGATTTTAAATTCCTTTGTCTTCAACTAGGCCGGATAAAAGCCCCAAATCCTGCCAATTTCAATGAAATTCTGTGCTGCAACTCTCAACTGGCATTAATTTCCGTTTATATCAGGGTCTTCCTTGCACAACAGAAACTGACTCTGGTTTCTTCTAAGCAGAAAAGGACTACATTGGCTCAGATAGTCCATAGAAGGACTAAAGAACCAAACTCAGGAAACGGGCCTGAATTAGAGACTGGGAAGCAGAGGATGTAGCTAATCTCATATCTCAGGATCAGCCTGGATAGGACATTGTCAGTAGCAGTGCCACCACTGGATCCTTGAGGTTGCTGCTGCTAGCATGAAGACCTACCACCGCTGTGAGTTGACTTAACTACTCTGTGGCCTCCAGAACAAACCCTAACTACCCCTGATTCTGTCACTTCCTACAGATCCAGCATTTCTGCATAAAGCTTCCTGCTGGCTAAACCTAAGTGACATGCCAGCGTCTTAGCTCTCTGGGTTAGAAGAGGGGATGAATGCTCCCTCTAGTTCCCTAGAAGGAAATGGGGCTTTGCCTCACCACATTTACTCAACAGAATCCCTTCCAAATAGAAAGGGGGCTTAGATGATGCATGGACAAAAGTAAAGCAAATACCCACTGAACATGTTTAATCCGATTATTAATAATTAAACTGAATGAATGGTTGAATTGACAAGAAGATTTAATTAGTTCAAGGAACTATTTTAATAAAAAGAGTCCCCCAAAATCTAGCCTAGGTGTTGTAATGGGTCAGGGTAAATCATTTAACCTTTCTAGTTCTATTTTCTCATATATAAAATGAGGGTTTGACCTCTGATCTCCAAGTTTCATTATAACTATCTTTACAATTTTCAGTGTTATTTGCAGAGGCTCATCCACATGGTGGAGCTATATGCCTAGGACTTGGCAGTCCCCACTGTACTAGTTTATTTATTTATAAATATATTTTTATTGATTTCAGAGAGGAAGGGAGAGGGCAAGAGAGATAGAAACATCAATAATGAGAGAGGATCATTGAACGGCTGCCTCCTGCATGCCCCACACTGGGGATCAAGCCAGCAACCCGAGCATGTGCCATGACCTGGCATCGAACCATGACCTCCTGGTTCATAGGTCGATGCTCAACCACTGAGCCATGCCAGCTGGGTGTACTAGTTAAGAAACAAAACAAAACAAACAAACAAAAAAATAGCAAACAAAAATAATTTAAAAAACAGAGGTTTTTGTTTTTTTAATTAAAAATTTTTAAGGATGACATTATTGTAGGTGTCCCTCTTTTTCCTCCCTTTGTCCACATCCACTCACCCCCTCCCTTGGCCTTCACCCCGCTATTGTCTGTGTCCATGAGGTATGCATATATCTTCTTTAGTGAATCCTTTCACCTTCTTTATCCAGTCACTCCCACTCTATCCCCATCCCCTCAAGCTCCGGCCAGTCTGTTCCATGTGTTCATGTTTCTAGTTCCATTTTGTTCATCAGTTTATTTTCTTCATTAGATGCCACATATTAGTGTGCTCATATGGTGTTGTCTTTCTCTGACTGGCTTATTTCACTTAGTATAATACTCCCCAGGTCTTTCTGTGTTGTCTCAAAAGGTCAGAGTTGCTTCTTTTTTACAGTTGTGTAGTATTCCATTGCATAAATGTACTATAGCTTTTTTTTTATCTACTCATCTGCTTATGGGCATTTGGGCTGTTTCCAGATGTTGTAAATAATGCTGCTAAAAACATAGGGATGCAGATATCCTTTCTGATTGGTATTTTGGAATTCTTAGGATATAGTCCCAGAAGTGGGATCATTGGGTCAAAAGGGAGTTCCTTTTTTAATTTTTTGGGGAAACTCCATACCGTTTTCCACAATGCCTGCACCAGTCTACATACCTACCAACAGTGGTAAACCAAGTATGTTTTAAAAATTCACAACAGATTGCTTTTATGTTTGTATATTAATACTAGAGGCCCGGTGCATGAAATTCATGCACAGGTAGGGTCCCTAGGCCTGGCCAGTGATCAGGGCCGATTGGGACCTTCCTTTCCCAGCTGCCGGCTGATGGGTGGGGCCTTCCTTCATTCCGCGCCACCCCCTTGTGGTCAGTGCATGTCATAGCGAGGGGTCAAATTCCCAAGGGGACAATTTGCATATTAGCCTTTTATTATACGGGGTATAACAAAAGATTCATGAACAAAGTTGATTAAATTTATTAGTAATGATTATGCATCTAATTTTCCATTGTGTGTGCAGAAATTTGGGGATTTTTTTTGGCATAGTCTTATTTTATTTTCTGAACTCCAACACAGCTTGATTGTCTGAAAATAGCCTATAGTCTGGAGAATAGGAAACTCAGGAATCAAGAGAGTGTGGGTTCTTGGTACAGAAACCTTCATGAGAGACTGTTCCGAAGTGCTCCATGAAAAAACTTTGGGACTTTCCATTTAATATAACTCATGAGTCATCTTTTCAGTGGCCTAAATGTCACCTCTGAGGATGATCCAACCATTTGAGGATAACCCAGAATCTTGTCTCTCCCCTTTGGGAAAGATAACACATATTCTTTAGAAGAAAAAATGATGGCACTCCAGAGTTTTCTGGCTTCTCCTCTCACAGTGTATTTATTGGGGAATTTCTTAAGCTTACTGGGAATTCCCCTGAATCCATCCTTTGGCAGTCAATATCGAATCAAGACTAAATCTCCAGAGATTTCATTTGTAATGGCTCCCACAGTCCTCCTATGTGAATGGCATGAAACTTTAAAATGGAGCAAAGTTTTATAAATTCAGAGCAACACATTTGCCTTTTGGACAAAAAGACTATTTGTCAAAATGTTCACATTTTGCTATGCAGTTCAGTATAGAATGAATCCAAAATCCCAAACAAGGGTATGACAGAGAAACCAGGCAATTGGAAAAGACATTCAGATGTGGCTGCTCATCTAGCAACATGAACTTCCCATACCTGAGGATCTGGAGTTTTCTTTACGCACCTGAGTCATGCCTGTGTTAAAGGGAAATTCTCAGTGAGGCCCTGGATGTGAACATTGGGTGCGCTTGTTCCATTCAGTGAAGCTTACAGCAGACTGTCCCACAGTCTTGCTGTGGAGCTGACTCCATGGTTACAGGGATTTTCACACAGCAGGAATATGCATCCACACGTTGCTTTTTGACCAGCTGCACTAAATCCCTATGTCATGGCAGGCAATGGTTTATCAAACAGACAGAACTAAAGATTACAGGTTAGTTGAAGATTTAATACAGACAGATGGTGGGTAGTTTTCATAAGTTACAACATTTTAGTTGTCTCATACTGCACCAAAATTACAAAAAAATCACAATTTAGAGACCAGTACTAATGATCAGCTTAATGATCTGATGGAGGGAAAATTTAAGAAGATAGTAAATATTCACACTGTGTTAAAATTCTGGCATAAAATGGTCGTAACAAAATTAATATTTATGTTAGCTAACTTTATAACATGGGCATATATATTATCACATCTATTTTCTGGAGGGAGAAACTAAGGTACAGAAAAAAAAAAGGGTTGCCCAGCTGGTGTGGCTCAGAGGTTGAGTGTTGACCTAGGAACCAATCACTGGTTCGTTTCCCGATCAGGGCATGTGTCCAGGTTGTGGGCTCGGTCCCCAGAAGGGGCATGCAGAAGGCAGCCCATCAGTGATGTTTCTCTTTCATTATTGTTTCTCTCTCTCTATCCCCCTCCCTCCTCTCTCTTAAAAAAAAATCAATACAGGAAAAAAAGTTTTTTAAGATAGTTATATTGCCTAAGTACACCCTGACAGTTAGAGATGAGACTGAGGTTTGAACCCAGGTCTTTTCCAACCAAAGCCCATGTGCTTGGCCACACCACTGCCTGTGATAGATGCAGTCTGGACTGAATAAATATTTTTAACAAAATAAGTACATTAAAGACATAAATGATAGAACACATAACTCCTTCTTGGAATATCAGTTTTTAAACCTCTTCTTAATTCTTATATAATTTTATTAAGTTATTTTATTAGTGTCTAAAATTCACTTTAATAAAAACTATTGGTTAATATAGACATGGCCTTCCTTGCATTAACTTTTTATACACGTGTTTATCTACAATGTATACACTGTGCCATTTATTGTCTTAATTTCCATGTTTTATGAATATGTAAACAAAAACAAAGGTTTTTGCATTCTTAAAAGGTTAAATGAAGTTACAGAGTATATTGATGACCTATGTAAATACAATAGATTTGCTGAAGGAACTGTTTCAGCGTCCTTACATACTGGAGCCAAGTTCAATATAGCTTGGTAAACTTGTTCCAAAAATACATGTCATTGTTAAGGGTCTCATCTACTGGTGAAGGGACATTCTTATGTGCTGTAAAAATGACAGCCATTTTATGTAGACCTCTTTATTTATTTGTTATAATTCTCTGTTTCTTTTTAGGATTTTTTTAGGATTTTTATTTTCCATTGCATGTCCAAACCAACCTCATGATGTCCCTTAAAAAGAACTATCCAAGGAAGAATACAGGAGTCAATAAACAAGTTGTAAAATATTTTTCTATATTGTTCAACTGTTACATAAACTACAATAATCACTGATTCTGTGTAGATTGGTAATTAAGCAACATGATAATCTGTATAGGAAATGGGTTATTTTCTTCAGTTCCATATTACTGTGGTTCAAAGGTCTTTGTCAAATAAGATGAAACTTATTTTAGTCGCAAAATCAGAGGTTGGCAAATGTTTTCCATAAAGGGCCAGATATTCATTATTTCAGGCTATCCTGGCCATTTGGTCTCTTGCCATGATAGCACATAGCAGCCATAGACAACAGGGAAACAGTGTGGCTATGTTCAATTAAACTTTATGGGCACTAAATTTTGAATTTCATTTAATTTTTGTGTCATGAAATATTATTATTATTTTTTCCAACCATTTAAAAATGTGAAAAACATTCTTACTTTGTGGGCCTGTGGCTATCGTTTGCTGACCCCTGCAATTAACTGTGAAATCAGATGGAGGTTCAAAATAACAAAAATCTCCCAATGTCATTTTTTAAAGAAACAGAACAAAAAAAAAATCATCAGATTTGTATGGAACCACAGAAGACCCTGAATAGCCAAAGCAATCCTGAAATTAAAGAAAAAAAAAAAGAATGAAGCCGGAGATATCACACTATCCAACTTCAAATTATACTAGAGAGCAACAATAATCAAAACAGCCTGGTATTGGAAGAAAACAGACACACAGACCAATGAAACAGAATTGAAAGCCCCAGAAAAAACAACACACACACACATGTATATGTGCAAATAATTTTTTAAAATATAGTTTTATTGATTTCAGAGAGGAAGAGAGAGGGAGAGAGAGAGAGAAACATCAATGGTGAGAGAGAATCACTGATTGGCTGTCTCCTGCATGCCCCATACTTGGGATCTCTGGCAAAGTACTTTTAGTCTGTGTGCCTCAGTTTCATTATCTATAAAATCAGGAATAATAACTGTACTTAGAATTTACACCAGTTATAAAGACTAAAGGAGATAATTTCAGAACAATGTAGAGCCTGTAGTAAGCACTAGAAACGTATCACATTTTAGTATTTAAAGTGACACCCCAATTCCTCTGTAGGACATTCTGCATCCCCTCATGATCTTGCCCTGGCTTTCCTGCTGTCATTAACCCTCATCACTTTACATGCCATTCCCTCCCAGCAGCGCCGTGCTGTAGCCACGCTGAGCTATTTGCAGCTATTTGGAACTATTAATTGTCTTGGATTAGGGCCTTTGCACACACAGTTGTTCTTCTATCTGAAAAGTCCCGCCCCACATAATTTGCCTGATTAAATTCTATTCTTTGGGACTTAGCTTCATGGTTGTCGTCTTTGCAAAGACTTTTCGGGTTGCCCAAGCTTGGACCAGGTATTCTTTCTGCCTGGATGTTCTGTAGTACTGTGTGTGCACCTGCCTTCATAAACCTCAGTGTAACAGCTTGCTTCTTGGGCTCTAGCCTCCATTGGTCCATAACATTCCTGAAGGCAGAATTTTTGAGGGCAGAGCCAGTGACAGTGCCTAGTACATAGTGTACATGTAATAAATACTTGTTGCCTTCCTGAATGAACAGTTTGCTTATGGCATAATACTGTTGTTATTTCAAAAGTGGAGCAAAACATATTGGTAGCAATTGTATAAACATCCTATTTATTTCCTTCCCCAAATATTCAAGAACATCTGGGAATACACCAATAAATGTGGCATTTGGAGTATAATATGTCTTATTCAAAATCAACGTTTGTAACCATTATATATCATGTTTTTAACTGTACCAAAAAATACACTTAATGCCCTAGCTGGTGTGGCTCAGTTGGTTGAGCATTGTCCCGTGCACCCAAAAGTCACTGGTTCGATTCCCAGTCAGGGCACATGCCCTGTATGGGAGTCAATGATTTCTCTCCATCTCTCTCTCTCTCTCTCTCTCTCTCTCTCTCCCTCTCCCTTTCTATCTCTCTCTCTCTCAAATAAATAAGAACATATTTTGAAAAATACACTTAATGCTACAAACTAAAAGTTATGGTGCCAGATAGAAAACATCAAATTGGCAAATTGGATAATTACATTTCGACTTGTAATTTTTTTCTTTCTTTTTTTGTTGTTTTTCCGTTAGGACCCCTTCATGTCCACTCAAGTCTAAAGTTCTGTTGTTTCTCCCCTTTGTTAAATCCACTGTCCTTGAAAGCTGTATCAAGTCACCACTTCTCTAATTAGCAATAAATAAGACAACAACTTGGAGAAGAATTCACATTTTACCCTCATTTCATGGGTCCCTTCAGGGATTTCCTTTTCTTACTTATAAATTCACTTTGTATACTCCTTAGAAGTTGACTATTATGCCTTTTAATAGTATTAATTTTTTTTTCTGAATACAGCATCTTTTTGTCTTGCTCATGGGTGGGTCATATAATACATTTCATTTTCTGTGTTGCTTCCTCTTAATTATTGCCAGCATCATTTCAGCTACATTTGTTGAAAAGTGATTATTGGCCTCATTTTCTCCTTTGAAAACACCACCTTTTCATTTCTCATGGCTGTATCTGATCATATTTCAAACTCTAAATAAGTCATTCTGAAATGATTTGCCACGAATACATTTTGGGGTAGTAAATAATTTTGTTAATATGAAAGAAAAAGACCATATAATAAATTGAATTTAGTAAACTTGTTCTCTATCTGTAGAGCTGGTTTTTTTTTTTATAATAAGAGTTGCAAAATCATAAATCATCAGGGCCAGAGAAGTAATGTAGTGAATGAAGTGGGCCGAGTTTCAGAATTCTGTCATTTTGATGCTGTCATAATTAATGTTCAGTTCTGAAGTTGAGATCAGGAGACATTAGAGATTAGTGGGGAGTGGCGCAACCTGGAACGCACAGGCCTCATATAAAGGGGAAAACAGCCATTGGTTCCAGGGGATCGGTGCCATGTGGGGGAAGGCAGAGCCTCTCAAGATCTTCTGACTTTTTCAAGGGAAGTAGGACTCTAGATTTTTATTTGAAGTCTATTGATCTTATCAATGTTGGCTCAAATATTTAAAAAAGACTGTTCATAGTTGTTATGGGTTAAACTATGTCCCTAAAAGACATGTTGAGGTTCTAACCTCCAGTACCTGTGGATGTGACCTTATTTCAAAATAGGGTCTTTGCAGATGTAATCAAGTTAAGATGGGGTCAATAGGGTGGGCCCTAATACAATATGGCTGGTGTCATTATAAGAAAAGAGATAAAAACACAGGGAAAAGGCCATGTGAAGGAGGCAGAGACTGTAATGATGCATCTGCAAACCAAGGATTATGTCATCACCAGAAGCTGGGAAGAGAGGCATAGGTCAAGTTTTCCCTTGCAGCCCTTACAGCGGTTCTCAACCTGTGGGTCGCGACCCCTTTGGGGGTCGAACGACCCTTTCATGGGGGTCGCCTAAGACCATTGGAAAACATATATATAATTACATATTGTTTTTGTGATTAATCACTATGCTTTAATTATGTTCAATTAGTAACAATGAAATTGGGGGTCGCCACAACATGAGGAACTGTATTAAAGTGTGGCGGCATTAGGAAGGTTGAGAACCACTGGGAAGAACTCAATTTTGTTGACCTCTTGCCTTCAGCCTGTGAGGCAGCGCATTTCTGATGTTTTAACCACACAGCTTGTTGCACTTTGTTACGGCAGCCTTAGGAGAGGAATACAATAGACATTAACATGCCTGTGTGTTTTATATATAGTTTGCTAAAAAGTAATATTAAGTAATTTAGTCACAAATGAAAAAACCCAGGAATTTGTAAAAATGCACCTTTTTGGCTATGCTTTTCTGGAATATGGAACGTTACTATGTGTCACTGTCAGCATCTCCCTTTTCATCTGAGGATTTAACTCAATAAATGGCCAGAAAGTTAAGTATATGAATGTATTCCCTCAATAAATATTAAGCACTTAGCAGCTGCTAGATAGTAGACTAGGCACAAGGGATGAAATTATGAAAGAACAACTCTTTTCCCCAAGAAATTTACCACCATAACAGTAGTTATAATGCAATTACATGATGACAGGAGAGTAGCAGAGATTGGTATGGGGAGAGAGAGAAGGGGTGCCTAATACCAGCTGGAGGTCAGAAATAACGTCCAAATGTGATGTACACTATTCAATTGTACAGAAGGAGTGACACACCAGCTGATTTGTCTTACAACTAGTATATC
Source organism: Myotis brandtii (assembly GCF_000412655.1). NCBI lineage: Eukaryota > Metazoa > Chordata > Mammalia > Chiroptera > Vespertilionidae > Myotis > Myotis brandtii. Next base: position 16,320,825 of record NW_005354385.1, on the reverse strand, counting down.
AATGAACTGAGATTCCCAACACAGACCCCTGACCCAAATCTTATTTACCTCACCAAGCAATTTTTTTAATCTACAAAAATGAGGATAATATTCCTCTTTAAAGCTTTTGTGAAGAATCAATAAAACATATGAAGCATATGGGTCCAGTGCCTGGTTATGGCACACCTTTCTAGTGCCTACTAGAATCTGGTTCTCTTACCTTCCTGGATCCTTTGAAGACTCTTTTTCCCAGACTCCTTAGCAGTTCAGTGCAGCCATGTGACTGGTTCTGGCCTTTGTGTCAAAGCACATAAGAGGCAGTATGTGAATTCCCATGCTCTTGCTTCCTGATGCAAGGACCACGTGTTCTACATGGTGGAGCTGTGGATGACGAAGCTTCTGTCAGCTGGGGTCTCTGAGCCACTGTCAGAACAGGACCCCTGTCAACCTATGATGGAAATAAATCTATGTTTTGTTAAACTACTGGGATTTGAGAGTAATTTTTTACACCTATTTTATCTTAGTCTACCCTGACTAATGCAATGGTCCATAATACATGCTCCACAATTTTTCTTCATTCCTTTGGCAATAATTTAGGTCACAGGGTGATAGAAATAAGTTTTAAATTAAAAAATAAAATGTAGGGCAAGTATTACCCAGCTACATAGAATATATTTATACTGCAGATCCTGAGATAAACCAAGAACAGACTTATGAGAGTTAAGAAAGTAACAATGTCCTAGACCAGCTGAAGTAAAATATCTATTTGCTTTCATAAAAATGTCATCTCTCATTAAAGATCATTTTTCTCATTCCTCCAAACCAAATCATTTAAGTTTAAAAATAGCAAAAAGACCTTACCAAAAAGCATAAATGCTAAAAATCCCAGCTTGAGGTTTCAGCCACTATTCTTAACATACTTTTAGAAGATTTTAACTGCCATTCCTACAAATAGAAGACGTCCAGGAAAGAATTATTTACAAAAAGAAATATTTTATTTCAATCCAGGACATGGGGAGGAAGATGAGAGTAAATTTAATTTCAAGTTTTCCATTCAAACAAATCTAAATGCTTCTGCCTAATATTCAACATCTTTTTAAAAATATATTTTTATTGGTTTCAGAGAGGAAGGGAGAGGGATAGAGAAATAGAAACATCAATGATGAGAGAGAATCATTGATTGGCTGCCTCCTGCCCGCCCCCTACTGGGGGGTGGGATTGAGCCCACAACCCAGGCATATGTCCTTGGCTGAAATCGAACCTGGAACCCTTTAGTCCACAGGCCGACACTCTATCCACTGAGCCAAACCAGCTAGGGCAACATTAAATATCTTGATGATACGTTCTCATTTGCTAACTAACCACATTTCCCACTTTTTTTTTGTCTGACATGGACTCCATTTTAATTAAGTCTCCTCAAAGTCTATAAATAAGCCATATTCATCCTTTCTTTATGTCTTTATCCATTTGACTGAAATGCCACTCTCTTACTTGGGGAATAAGCTTTAAGACTCCTTCCTGTAGCCCAGCTGGTGTGGCTCAGTGGTTGAGCATCAACCTATGAACCGGGAAGTCACAGTTTGATTCCAGGTCAGGGCACGTGCCTAGGTTGCAGGCTCAATCCCCAGTGTGGGGCA
>NW_005354385.1:16311951-16319051 GCF_000412655.1 Myotis brandtii | reverse complement strand
TGCTTCCTATAGTTGTATTTTGTCCTCTAAGATTCAATGTTTATATATTTTTTAAATTTGTTGATTTTACCCTTGCCTTAAAAGAAAAGTGATATAATTGACATATCCTATATAATAAAACCCTAATATGTAAAGCGACTGAACAGCAGAATGACCAGTCGCTATGACGTGCACTGACCACCAGGGGCAGATGCTCAATGTAGGAGCTGCCCCCTGGTAGTCAGTGCACTCCCACAGGGGGACTGCTTGCTCAGCCAGAAGCAGGGCTCACGGTTGGCTAGTGCAGTGGTGGTGGCCGGAGCCTCTCCCGCCTCCACAACAGCACTAAGGACCCTTTGGCGGACATCCCCTGAGGGGTCCCGGACTGTGAGAGGGTGCAGGCGGGGCTGAGGGACCCCGCCCCCCAGTGCACAAATGTCGTTCACTGGGCCTCTAGTAACATTATATTAGTTTAAGGTATATAACGTAATAATTCAATATATGTATACATTGAGCAGTGATTACCACCATAAGTCTAGTTAACATATACAGTGCTTTTTTATGCCTAGTAATTTTGTCTTTTATCTGGACTGGTTCTCCAAGAACAAGAATAATTTTTTTTAATATATTTTATTGATTTTTTACAGAGAGGAAGGGAGAGGGACAGAGAGTCAGAAACATCGATAAGAGAGAAACATCGACCAGCTGCCTCCTGCACACCCCCCACTGGGGATGTGCCCGCAACCAAGGTACATGCCCTTGACCAGAATCGAACCTAGGACCCTTCAGTCCGCAGGCCGACGCTCTATCCACTGAGCCAAACCGGTCAGGGCAAGAATAATTTTTTACACTTCAACTCTGTATTCTTAAAGCTCTGGCACTGTAGTGAGCCCATCAGCAGTACATAAATCTTCAGGGTTCATTGGTTTGTGAGTGCATGTGGGGGTGGGTAATGCAGTTTGATCAGGGAGAACGGAAAATTGAAGAAGTTCCAGCAGACTTGTGACTGAAGTAAAAAAATCAGGGTCTGGGGGAGGGGACCGGAAAACATCTTCCGCATTGTTTTTAAAGCTGAATATTACCAGTTAGTGTCCATTTGACCATAGGCTTCCCACGACTGCCCCATAGAGAATGAGAATAGGCAAGGAGGCATTTCAAACACTTTCCTGCTTGGGAGCAGCACCAGATGGCTGGGAAAGGAGCCTAATAATGCTACTGTTTACATTTTAAAAACGAGGCACTGCATTCTCTGCTATTGCCTTCACTTTTGAGAAGCAGATACGGGATCACGAGTGCATTGTATGTATTATGTCATATCACTCAAACTGTCACCTAAGTTACAAATACAGCCCAAAGAAGTTTTAGTTTGTTAATAGTGTTGTGGTACATACAAATGTGAAGTATATTACCACCAGTATTTAATTAAATTTAAATAATTTGTATTTAATTAAATACAAATATTTAAGATATTTGAGTAGGTTTTTCTCAGCTGCCTGATTGTACTACACTATCCTGTAACCTGTTATGATTGTGGTCTTTGGATATGTTCTGTTAAACTAGGTGTTGAGTTAGATTTGACATTCCTAAAAACAGAAGTTTCCTGGTAGACAAAGCCATAAACTGAGCTGCTTAAGTGGAAGTAAAGTAGGGAGGGATTGAAGTAGTTGTTATCTTTAGCTCAGTTTACTCATTCAGTAAATATTTCTTGAATGCCAGGCACTGTTCTAGGCACCGAGGAGCTACAGGTGAAGAAGACAGACATTCCCTCTGTAACCATGGAGCTTTTATTCCATTTGGGGTGAGAGACAGTAAATAAATGAATAAATAATCAAGACAGGCTCAGACAGTGATAAACGCTATGAAGAAAATAAAATAGGGTGTTTAACAGAGTAGTGAGGGAAGGGATGGCTAAGAAAGACTGTCTGGGGAGGTAACGTAAGCAGAGGCCTAAATGACACAGGAGAAAGCAGCTTTACTCCGATGCTGGAAAGAGCGTCTCAGCAAAGCCCTTAGAATAGAGTGAGAGCGAGGAACTGTAGGAAGGCTGGTGTGACCGGAGCGATGTGAGGGGAGACAGGACAGCAGGGGATGGCTCAGACCTGGAGGCCATGGGAAGGAATTTGGGTTTTAATTTAATTTAGGATGGACTCTTCATTACTTTTTTTAAAAAATTTTTTTGGTTAATCCTCACTTGAGGATATTTTTCTGTAGATTTTTTGATATAGTCGGGTGGGGAGAGGGAGGGAGACATCGATGTGAGAGAGACACATCGATTAGTTGCCTCCTGCATGTGGTCCTGTAGGGATTGAGCCTGAAATCGAGGTACATGCCTTTGACCAGAATTGAACCCAGGACCCTGCAGTCTGCAGGCTCACCCTTTACCTACTGAGCCAAAGCGGCTAGGACCTTTTTTTTTTTTTTTAATTCTAGTAATATCTGCACACATTCTGCCTTTGTTGTTCACCTGTTCCTAGGTGGTAGCTTCAGGTCCATGTGCTCTTCTTTCTTTTGTCCTGGTTGCTGTTCTGAGGAATCCACCATCTTACAAACAGGAAGACAATGTCTTTGAAAAATTATTTGGAGAAAACACATATGTAGTGGCGCATTAGTTCCACCTTATAAAGGACATCTGGTCCTCATGTGTGGCTTATTTTTCAGTCATTGTTTGAGGTGGTTTGCAAATATGCTGCAATCTATATATATAAAAGCCTAAGCAACCGTTCCAACCGAATGACTGGAACGACCACCAGGAGCTGTCCCCTGGTGGTCAGTGCACTCCCACAGCCAACCTCCCCAGGCTGGCCACCCTCCTGCAGTCCCTCCCCTCAATGGACAGGCCCTGATCCCCCGATCAAGGCCGGGGCCCCGGGCTGGGATGAGGAACTGGGGGTGGGTGGCGGCAGCCATGGCCGTTTCCCAGGGGGACAAAGGGCCAGCTCCCTCCTCAGGGCTGGTGGCCAACCTCCCATGCCCCGTCCCTCCCTGAGGCCGGCAGGTCCTGATAGGCCTGCTGCCCACCTGCTGCAGTGGCAAGGAGAAGGGGGTGAGGTGGGGAACTGTGTGGTGGCGGGGCACCGACGATGACGGCATCAGTGTCTGGCGTCTGTTCCTTCTGTGCCCAGCCCAGCAACCGTCACCTTCTCTCCTGACCCTGCCGGCCTGGGCCCTGATCTGCCTGGCCCTGATCGGCCCTGATTGCTGGCCAGGCCTAGAGACCCCACGCATGCACAGATTTTGTGCACTGGGCCTCTAATATAACAATAAAAATAACAACAACTAAAATATATGTACAGAAGGAAGTCAAAGTCAATGCTAAGAATAAGGGAAGCAAAACAAACTAAAGCCAAATACTATTTTTCCCCAAACTGATCTAATGCAATCCAATCAAATCCCAGCAGATCTTTGCAAAGCTAATTCTATAGTTAATAAATTGAAGAAGAATAAAATTAAAAAGCATTGTTCTACTGAATACCATGACTTTTTAAAAATATATTTTATTTATTTTTTACAGAGAGGAAGGGAGAGAGATAGAAAGTTAGAAACATCGATGAGAGAGAGAAACATCGATCAGCTGCCTCCTGCACACCCGCTACTGGGGATATGCCCGCAACCAAGGTACATGCCCTTGGCTGGAATCGAATCTGGGACCCTTCAGTCCACAGGCTGACGCTTTATCCACTGAGCCAAACCGGTTAGGGCATATCATGACTTTTTATAAGTCATAGTAATTAAGGCAATGTAATATTGGCATAAATATTAACAAATAAAACAATGCAATAGAAGAGAGAGCCCAGAAAAGACCCCTGGATAGATGGACTATTGAATTATGACAAAAAAGGCACTGCATACACCTTCCCACCCTCATAACATAAGAAAAACAAATCAGTCTTTAGGTGAACTACAGATTTAAATGTGAAAGGCAAAACAATAAATACTTAGGACAAATTTCTAAGCAGGATATCTATATATACAAAAGCTAGGCAACTGAACCACTGGTCAACTGGTTGCTATGATGCACACTGACTACCAGGGGGCATACACTCAACACAGGAGCTGCCCCCTGGTGGTCAGTGCGCTCCCACAGCCAACCTCCCGGGGCCAATTGGGGCCAGCCAGCCAACCTCCCACAGTCCTTCCCCCTGGCCAGCTGGCCCCGATTGGTCCTGATTGCCCGCCAGGCTGAGGGACCCCACCCGTGCACGAATTCATAACCAGGCCTCTAGTAAAAATACAATTATAAAAAGATAATTTTGCTTATATTTAAGAACTTCTGTTTATAAAAGACACCTTTAAGAGCTCTAAGATGTAAGACATAGAATGCGAGTATATACTTACAAAATATAATTAACAAGGAGCTGGTAACTAGAAAATAAAAAGAACTATTAAAAAAAACAAGAAAAAGACAACTCATCATAAAATGGGCAGGAGAACTGGTACTTATCAAAAGAGGTTGTCCAAATAACAGATAATCATGTGAAAAAGTGCTTAACCTCATTAGTCATAAAGAAAAGTCAAATTTCACCATGAGATACTGCTATACACTCACCAGAATGTCTATTGTGAAAATCCTAGTAATACTCCAATTGTCAAGGATGTAAAGAACTTGGGAAACTTATGCATTTCTGGTGATGGTAAAAATTGGTACAAGTAATTTAAGAAACTGGCAGTATCTACTAAAGCTGAACATACTCATATCATGAGCTCACAATGCCACTCCTGCACATATACCATATGGAAATGCATGCACTTGTGTACCAAGAGAACTGTACAAAATGTGCATGGTAGCAGTATTAATAGCCAAAAGCTGGAAATGTTCCTGATGTTTATTAGTAGTAGGATGGATAAATAAATTGTGGTATTTACATATAATAGAAAAAAAAACTACAGCTACTTGTAAAAGCATGGAAGAATCTATAATAATAAAAGTATAATATGCCAATTAGACCAGACATCCTACCAGACGTCCTTCTGGACGACCTTCTGGATGAAAGCCGGGGCTGCGAGGGAAGCCTGGGTCCTGGGTGCCAGAGGGAAGCCGGTGCCAGCAGTGGGGGAAGGAAGGCCTACTCTTACATGAATTTTGTGCATCGGGCCTCTACTCCTATATAATAAAAGCTTAATATGCAAATTGACCAAAAGGCGGAACGATGGGTGGAAGGACCGGAAGCTATGGCGTGCACTGACCACCAGGGCCAGACACTCAGCACAGGAGCTGCCCCCAGTCTGCAGGCCTCAAGCCAGCCAATGCGAGTGACAGCCGGGGCCCTCCCGATCGCCCCGCCAGTCGCCCCACAGATCAGCCCTGATTACCAGCCAGGCCTAGAGACCCTATCCTTGCAAGAATTTTGTGCACTGGGCCTCTAGTGTAAAAAAATATGGTAAAGGAGCCAAATCAAGCACAAAAGGCTCATACCTTATGATCCCATTTATATACAGGTCAATACCAGACAAACAGATTCTATTGTTCTTTGGGATAGATACTTGTGAGTTGATTATTATGAAAATCTGGGTTGGTAGGAAGGGCTGTTGGAGGACTGACAAGAATGCATTTTTATTTTTTATTTCAGAGAGGAAGGGAGAGGGAGACAGAGATAGAACCATCAATGATGAGAGAGAAGCATTGATCGGCTGCCTTCTGCATGCCCCCCACTGGGGATGGAGCCCACAACTCAGGCATGTACCCTGACGAGGAATTGAACCATGACCTCCTGGTTTATAGGTCAATGCTCAACCAGTGAGCAACACTGGCTGGGCGATAATGATTTTTAAAAAACATATATTTTATTGATGTTTTACAGAGAGGAAGGGAGAGGGATAGAGAGTCAGAAACATCGATGAGAGAGAAACATCAATCAGCTGCCTTCTGCATGCCCCCTTCTGGGGATGTGCCCGCAACCAAGGTACATGCCCTTGACCGGAATCGAACCTTCAGTCCGAAGTCTGATGCTCTATCCACTGAGCCAAACCGGTCAGGGCAATGATGATTTTTTGTAAAACCTCAAAAACTAGTTCTTTTGTTGGCTTGTCTCAGAAATATGAATGAGCTAATACTAATAATGCTTGGTACAGGTCCTCAAGGTATCTGGGAATAAATTACATATTTAACGCTAATCTACAAAACAAAACTATTTAGGCTCTCATTCCTCTGAGACTTGTTCTTTTCTTTTTGGCCCCTGATGACTACAGATATGATGTTTACCCATGGGGGTTAGAGGTGGAGCATAAAGCTTGTAAATGGATACTCCCTGGACTTTTACTAAATAAGAAAATGTCCAGAGAGGAGAGACACAATTGAGATCTCATTCCACCAATGAATACTCTTTCTTAAGGTTAAAAATTTATGCAGCTTATTGGAGCAGGATATACTATTTGGAACCACTATTTCCAGTGATTCCAAAGATATAGACATTTTCACCCATCCTTTTCTCTAACAAAAAAGACCAGCCTACCCTCTGTGTGTGTGGGGGGTGGGGTGGGAAAGGGAGTTGGGGGGAGCCCCGAGTAGGGAGGAAACAAACTCCAGCCCCTGATTCCCTCTCCTGTTAGAGTGCTCCAACAGTATCATTTTCTGAGAGGAGAAACGGCTGCCTGCAAGAGTTTTGGATGAAAATAGGGATGATGGCAATGATGATGATGACGATGAAAATTTTCTTTCTTTATGACTTTCGTTCAAGTTTTCTGCTAATACAAAAACTTTCATTTTGCTGGAGTGACCTCAATATGTCTGTATGCTTTTACATTAAACTCTTTAAAAAATCCCACACAGAATCCACACCATAATTTAGGGAATTGGATGTGAGTGAGGGCTTTGCCGGGAACACAGCATCTATACATGTGACCTTTCATTATTAGTAGTATTAAAGTCATCCCTGTCTTGGCCATGGCACTGTATAAAGCATCCCAGAGAACACACCCACCATGTGACCCAGGCCAGTACTGCTCTTTACTGGGTGTTCATTTTGACATCAGGAAAATAAAGAACTTGGATTCATTAAGCTCTTTCACTCAAAGGATTTCTGCCTCCATGGAGTTTCTCCTAGTCTTCTCAAAGGCTGGGAGTTAGCGACCCCTGGGTGTCAGCAGTGGTTGGTGCGATGGTGTGTGTGGTGCTGGGGCGGGGG
>NW_005354385.1:16310762-16311564 GCF_000412655.1 Myotis brandtii | reverse complement strand
GAGAATGCACGGATGTTTGGCCCGTTTCCCTAGGAGGCAGTGTGTCATCTGCCTTTCCCTGGACAGAGGGTGTAGAGGTTAAGAAAACCCGGGGAAACAGATGCCAGGGACAGATGTTATCTAATTTGGTCAAGGAACACGGTGTAAAACATTTGGAAACCCTCAATGGTGCACGGGGATGGGGACACGTATGGAAGAGCAGAAACAGCATCACCCAGATCTTCCTGGTAGAATTGCCGCAGCTCAGAAAGTGAACATAATTGCCGTTTCAAACGGTCTGGATTTTGATACGGAATCTTCTGGCGTGGAAACTTGCCTGCACCGATTATATGGGCGATGTTGCTCAAGGTCCTCCTCCATGGCTTTCAGCCCCAATTTCCTTCTCTGTAAAACCTAACATGAGGCTGTGGTGAGGGGGAATCCGGCAAGGCAGAGTGGAAACTTGTTAAACAAGAGCTGTTCTTATTAAAAGAAAATGAATCATTTTTCTAATTCCTAAGACATCTTCAGGTTTACTTGTGCCTTCTTAAGAATTCTGAAACACTTCAGTAGTTTTCTCTACTGATAGTATTTACTGCCTCCCCTCCTCCCGCCCTGGCCCCCCAACCCCCCCACCCCAGCCTTGGGCTGCGGGGTGGAAGGAGGGAAGACTGGGGCAAACCTTGCCCCAAGGCCCCCTGGCCTCCTGGCACCGTGGGGCCTGTCATGGCGGCCCAGCCACAGCTTAGGTGATGATCTCAGACTGCAGAGCAAGAAGAATGGAACGGGCTGGGGGTCCGCGCAGCTCACACGCCGCCCCACC
>NW_005354385.1:16290183-16310000 GCF_000412655.1 Myotis brandtii | reverse complement strand
GGAGGCGGTCCTCGGGGGTGAGCCATGTGCCCAGAGCCGGGCCAAGTTTGTGAAAGTCTCTGAAGACAAGTCCCTCGGAGCTGGTTGCTGCCCGATCGGCGGGACATTGCGATCTGGCAGAGCCTTATAAATAGCATCGCCGGTTCAGGGAGAGCACCCGGTCTCGCGCGCCTCTGCCCATCCGTGTGAAGTGGGAGGTCGAGCTTCAGGCCGACCGCCCCCCTCCCTTCATTCTGGCCCCTATTGAAAAACAAATAAACAAGGCCTTTTATTTTATAGATTGAAAAAATCCTACCGTAAACGAGTTCACCTCCCACATAGAGTCTTACAGCGACCCTGAAGGAGGAGAGCAGGGATGGACACTTGAGCAGTCTTGCTGTTCAGCAGGAAAGAATAGAGGCTTTGAAAGGTTTCCCAATTGCCATAGCATTCAGCTCTAAGTGCCTTTAGAGTTCACAATTTTACACGCACTTTAGAAAAGGAAAAGGTTGCAACAATACACGATTCTCTTAGTCCTTTACATTCATACATCTAATTGGGACTTCTTTCAGATGTTCAAAGTGCTTCAACTTCACTGAAGTTAAAATTACTTTCAGTGGACTAGATATTTCCACTAGCAACTTCTATTCACTTACCTCCTCAAAAACACTGCCTTGCGATTTAGCATCTATAAGTACTTGAAAAACCAACAGACTGTGTGTGGGCAACATTGTGAATGAAATTTGAAGTGAGATGAACCGCAGCTATAATTAATAAACCATAACTTCCAAAAGTGATTAGTAAAATGGCATAGGGATGAATTCACTCTATTTTTATAGACTTCGTCAATTCAGTGGATGCATGACAATGCCTAACTCCTAAGGGTGATTTTTGCATTCATAAATATATAGTATGTATTTGGGCTTCAGGGAAATTATCAAAGTGCTGGAAATGGGGTTTCCATGCCTGGTGACTTTTTACCCGCCCCCTCTTCCCAAAGGATAGGATACTATACATGATTGTATATTAATTAGCATTTAATCTTAACCCACAGAAAGTACATCACAGACTGTTGTCACAGAGTGGTGCATGTTAGCCTTAGCTTTTTAATTCTGACAGCAATTGTATTTTACTTTCTGTTTTATGTAAATTTCATCCTATGTTCTCTTGGTGTAGGAGAAAAAAGAAAGAGCTTGATGTTCTGGAAGTGTCATCTATTCCAAACCCTTTTCCTGAGCTATGCTGTTCTTCATTTACATCTGTGTTATCGACAGACCTGTTTCCCCAAACAAATTCAAGGAAAAAACAGGTATGCGTTTAAAAAATCTTCTAATTCAAAATTATTAGGAGTTCTACATCTATATAGTCTTTACAATGCTCAATAACTTGCAATATTAATAAAGGCCTATTTTAAATAACTCTATTGACTGACATAGTTCTTTGGCATTATTTGCCCTTAAGGCCTCAGTTTTCACAGTTGTATAATGGGAACGTTAAAACTTACCTGTCAGGCCCGGCCGGGTGGTTCAGTGGTTGAATGGCGACCTATGACCCAGGAGGTCACGGATTGATTCCCAGTCAGGGCACATGCCCAGGTTGTGGTCTTAATCCCCAGTGTGGGGCATGTAGGAGACAGCCGATCAATGATTTTTCTCTCATCATTGATGTTTCTCTATTTCACTCTCCCTCTCCCTTCCTCTCTGAAATCAATAAAAATATATATTTAAAAAAAAAGCTTAAATGTCAGGTTTTTTGGATGGTTTAAATGAGAAAATATCTGTATAGTGCAGAGTCTGAGAGCTATTATTCACAGAAGAAGTCTAGATTATCAATTGTAGGTCAGGAATTGGAAAGTGGGGGGCAGTGATATGGGGGATGAGAAAGGGATTGGCTGGTTGTTTAATACCAAACCAACCTCATTTACTAAAGGAAAGTGATATAGTGAATCTGTGGCAAAGGTAATTGGAGTTTAAGACCCCATGTCTTTATTTCAATGAATTCCTCTTACTGAAGGCAGAAGGCAGATGACTTGTAAGTGATCATTAGAAGAAGGACTTTTATTTTTATGATTTTCTTTCTTTATGAGTTTCTAGTGTGGGACCGACTTAAGCAAATTAGATTTCAAGGTTGAAGCAACTAGGGGGAGATCCATCACAATTACACATTTTGGAAAAGAAAACAAAAAAAAAATCAGTATATTCTAGAATAATCCTATCTCTTCTTAATATTCTTCTTCCCAGTTTTGAATCAAGAAAACAAGGAGAGGCTTCACTAGGCAAAATGTATCTTGTTCTTGCAGGGTAGAAGCAGTAAGTTTAAACAGTCAGATGCTTGCAGTGAGGAGAGAGAGGGATCATTTTCGCCCATCTGTTGTTCTCTTTCTTTTTTTCTGCACTTTTACTACCTGCGATGGGTTCGGTAATGTATGTTTATAGTTTTAGGGATGGAGGAAATACCCTAGGAAAGAGATGAATCCTTGGTAACATGTAGTAGTAATTCCAGCCATGGAATGTTGTGTTTTGACAGAAGTCCGGTATAACAAGGCATATATACTTCTCTTTGGTGGGGGGGGGGGGGGGATTTAATTGGTGCATGTACCTTTTGGATAAGGACTGGAGAGAGTGGGAATAAACATTCCCAGAGCAGACGAAATGTTATGAGTTAGTCCTTAAGCGGTGGGACTGAGACTTTGGATAGGGAGATGAACAAGAAAGAGACTCTCTTGAGAACTTTATTGTCAGAGTGAGGTTTAAAGTAAGAGCCCAAGGGAAAAATGCCATTCTGAAATGTCTGGGCCCGTTGAGAGCTTGGCTTTTTGGGATATAAAATGGAAGTATGGATGACAGATTTGACTGTGTGTCAATGTGGTAGAATGAATTGATTCTGGATTTTCCATGTGACCCAGAATGGGAGAAGGAAATGTCTGGTGGAGTTTCACAGACTCCCCTGTTTATGGAGGGCTTGTTATGTTCCTTGCGCCTAGGCCAGTGATGGCGAACCTATGACACGCGAACTCATTTTTTTGGTTGATTTTTCTTTGTTAAATGGCATTTAAATATATAAAATAAATATCAAAAATATAAATCTTTGTTTTACTATGGCTGCAAATATCAAAAAATTTCTATATGTGACACGGCAACAGAGTTAAGTTAGGGTTTTTCAAAATGCTGACACGCCGAGCTCAAAAGGTTCACCATCACTGGCCTAGGCTCTGAGACACTGAGCTAAGCAAAAAGGCCATCCAGAGGGTGTTTACGGAGGTGGGGCTTTGATTTGGGGTTGGGTTAATTTTGTGAATGGATATTGAGAATGCCTGTGTCTAAGAGATGCATCCATGGGGCAGGTTTCTTTTGAATAGAGAGATAATCAGTATTGTATGCTTACGTTAATAGAATTAAAAGAGAAAGAGTGGGTGTTGATGTGAGGGTTAAGCCAAGGTGTTCCCTATGTGTGGCTAGTCATCATCCCAGAGTAAGACATCTTATCTTGGGGAAGGACATTTCTTCAGATCAGGCTTAGCAAATGGCAAGATGGGATAAGGGTGCTGTATTACTGTCTCTGACTGATTTCTTGCTCAGGCCTTGTGCCCCGTTTCCCCAGTGACCTTCTCAGAGAGCTCCGCACCCATACAGACAGCTGTGCCCTTTCATTTCATGAGCAGAGTTCTGGCCCGAGTCCTGGAGACCAGTTCCAGAGGGGCGTTCCCACCAGAAAGGGCAGTTCCTGCTGATCTCTTCCTCCAGCCCAAGGGTTGGGGTCTCTAAGAAGAGAAGGCCGTCCCAAAGTGGAAAAGAGGAAGGTTCTTTTTCATATATATTTTTTAATGTTTTCTTTTCCCTACCATGACTTTGCCTTAAGAATTTATCCTTTGTTTTAATTCCTTTGTATATGCTCAGTTCTTTGGAATGAGTGAAGTTTTGGGAACCCATGATTCTATGTCAGTGATTTCCCCAAGGTTGTGTCTTGGTAACACTAATTACCCTTTTACAAGATGGTATTTATGGACCAGTTGTCTCTGATCTTTGGTTGAGATGATGCAAAAGACAGTATGGAATAGGTACTATTGAATATTATACGTGGGTGAAACATTCTAGGGAACGATGTCTCTTTTCTTTATATTCTCTCTTTCTTTTGGTTTGACTATTCCAGTCATTTTAGCAATTCTTTCTCCCCTTAGAAATGCTAAATTTTATGTGGCTTTTCAAAACCACAGTCAAATCATTTCATAGGGTATATATATATATATATATACACACACACACACACAATATGAGTTGCCTACATAATGCATGAGTGGTAAACTGCAATGAAACCACAAATAAGATATGCTTTATCTCTTTTTGCAAATACAGTATCCCAGAGTATTCAATACTGTTGGCATCTCGTATTTCTTTTTTAAATGAGAGCTGGAATGAGATAAAATCTGGATTCTTCACTTACTCTTCCATTCTAGTATTTTTATAATATTGGCCAGATATATTTCTGAGGCATATTTCTTTGTGTTCACCAATAAAGCAATTTCAAAGTGTATCGTCTTTTTGTACTTGGACCCGGCTCGTATAGTAGCTCTGGTTAATTGCTTCCCAGGACTATGTAGTAAAACTAATTCAGAATAAAACCTCTGAAGATTTTAAAGATAAAAAGACACCCATGAAAAACTGTGTCATGGAATGCTCAAGCTGGAAGAAGTCTTCAAGATCATCTAGTCCAGCGGTTTTCAACCTGTGGGTCGCGACCCCTTTGGTGGTCAAACGACCCTTTCACAGGGGTCGTCTAAGACCATCCTGCATATCAGATATTTACATTACGATTCATAACAGTAGCAACATTACAGTTATGAAGTAGCAACGAAAATAATTTTATGGTTGGGTCACAACATGAGGAAATGTATTAAAAGGGCCAGAAGGTTGAGAACCACTGATAGTCGAATGAACTTCTTTTACAGATGAGCAAATAGAGGCTAAGAAATGCTGTGGCCAAAATCTGGCTTTCTTTTTTATTTTTAAAATATATTTTTATTGATTTCAGAGAAGAAGGGAGAGGGAGAGAGAGATAGAAACATCAGTGATGAGCGAGAATAATTGATTGGCTGCCTCCTGCACGCCCCACACTGGGGATTGAGCCCACCACCTAGGCATATTGACTGACATGTAATCGAACTGTGACCTCCTGGTTCATAGGTTCAACCATTGAGCCACGCTGGCTGGGTAAATCTGGATTTCTTGAGGCTTTGACCATCTTTTTCTGAGGAAGATACAATTTCCAAAGAAATGAAGAACCATAAGCGTTCTTCAAGTAATAAACTTATGGTAGTGTTGTTAGTGATAACTCTGCCCATTATACAAGAGTAGGGGTGACAAATACCATTTGTTAATATTCTAATAGCTAAGGACCTGAATCTTTTTATTCTTTGACAAAGATAACTGTGTCATTGTGTTTTCCCTTTCTAGCTTTCTTCTCCATCTTCAACCTAACATTGACAGGAAAAATTTACCAAATAATTACTCATCTCACCAAATAAGATTTATTAGCATTGCTAATAACTAGCTTTTGAATGTAGTTTATGGTCCACAGGATGTTATCTCACAAGCACACCAGTAAGTGGGTCTCTTATCCAAATTTTAAGCTTTAAAAAAGGAAATGCAAAAGCCAGAAGTGATTTGCCTGTACATCTGCAGTTTAAATAAAAGGAGATCAAAAAGATGATTATGTCTCAGTGTGCTTTGCCTCTCACCACACTATTTCTAGTGGATTCTGTATGCAGTTAAGCCTTTTTGTTATTTCAGAAAAATGAAAAATATCTTCCAAATAATTAAGAAATGACTTTTCCATATGCTCTGCCTTTGAATTTTTTTCCTTTCATTTGTTGAGGATGATAAAAGGAAGTTCATCTCTGTTCCCAAATTAAGGGCCTCTGCTTTCAATCCTTTGTGATTAAGTAATTATTTCATTTTGTGCAGTGCTGAAACTGTGTGTATAATCCATTAGCCACACTCTCATATACTCATTTCGCCAGTATACACAATAGAAAACAATAAACTATAGCCCATATTCCCATTTATCAGATTTAGCAATTATCAAGATTTTTGTATCCTTTATTTCATTTATTCCTCTTTAAAATTTTTATTGTCTTTGTTGAAATTTTATAAAGTAAACCCTGTATATACTGTTGATTGTATCCTTACCTACTTTTGTCTGAATCTCTGAAAAAACACACACATTTCCTTAAAAGGCCATTATTCCCTAACAAAAACATTAATTTACTTTTAAAACCATCTATAATCAAATTTTCTCATTTACAACCATCTAGAATCAAATTTCTCAGTTGGAATGGTACATCAAATGCTAACATTATAAACTGGCTGTATTTCAAAGTCTTTAAATTAGTGCTTTGGAAATTTAAATTTATTTTCACATGAAACGACATTATAAGTTATATTTAGGCCACCCAAGCCATTTTACAAAATCCTATTTGATGTGAAATGAAATGCAGATATCATGTAAAGGCAAAAAAGAATAATAGAAACAATACTTGCTTCTATTAGGGTTTGAAACAAATACGTCTTTCCAACAGCAATTACTACTTTTGAATGTTGGCACTTGATGAATATAATTTTTCTTGGAGAGGAATTTGAAAGTACACAGATCTTTGTAGCAATGTTGAAGCAGGCTTTAGAACAGTACTTCTCAAAGTGTAGTCGCTGGACCACCCTTCCTCAGAATGAGCAGGGATGCTTGTGAAAAATATAGAAACTTGAACCTGTTCCAAAACCCACTGAATAATAACACTGCGAAGGGCATAAGAATTTGACCTTTTATTATTTTTCTCTTTGACATATGTACAGAATCAGGGGTATTCTTATCCTCTGCTGCTTTCAAACTCTGGGGGCAATCTGACTTTTTAAAATTGTGGACAATTTCATTTAGTTGGTGAAAGGTAGGAATATTACAAATGGACTTTAGTCGCTATTTTGACCAGGTATTGATTGTTTGGAGGAAACAGAACCTCACATGAACTAGCCTGGAAGGTTATGTTATAGTGCCTGAGGGCCAAAAGTTCACTGATCTCATGAGAAATTGGAATTGGAAACTGGAAAGTCAGCAAAAATCACCACAGCCACTTTCTCCCTTCTCTTTCTTTTCTTCTCCCCCAAGCATAGCACATAGTCTCTGCTTCGTGTACATCGATTTCACTTTATGACATTCTGCAGTCCTGCTTGTCTTGATTGCGTGTCAGTGCAGGTGTCCCAAACGGCCACCCCGATTGGAATAAATATTTTCTCCTGGTAACTGACTGGAGTCTATACCTGGACAGAGATTTTAACCCAGAGTGTTAAATTCTTATTCAGTCAGCTGTGGTCAAAGGGACATAGGGACCTGGGCCAAGGCTCACTAAGCAAGGGTTGTGGGAACACATTTTGTGAACTGGTGGTCCAGGTTCAGTAGGTATGTTATATAGTGGTGAGAGGAAACAATGGATGGCTAGTGACCCAGAAAAAAAGATCTCACAAAACAAATTCCTATAATAAGTGTATGACGTGGTGATCCATTGATTGGTTTGGCTGACCAGTTTCTTCACCTCAAATCACTTAGTTCACTTGAAGTCTATTTATTTGATATGGTTTCGGTTGATGCCACCTGTCAGTGATGGGAAACTCCCTTGGCCATTGTTCTGAGCTTGCATCTTAGTGAGGCCCCTTAGCTACCAACTCTAGTTTCTCCCTTGTTCATGCTAGTTACCTTCATTTGTAGCAGAAGACAGCTGTCTCTTCCTATTTTAAAACTTAAATCCCTGGAAAATATTTTGTTTGTCAAGGTTTTATTTCCAGTTCGAAGATTGCCTCTAAGTTTTGGTTAATTTAAAGGGTACATTGTAGTACATTTGTCTCCAATATGCATTTTGTTTTCCAGTTCTCTGAAAGCTCAGCTTCTTGTTTGTTTTCTCCTTGGGGCATATATTAAGTTCTATCAAGAGAAGGAAAATTGGAATCATTCATGGTTCAATATCAATGTGGATCTTAATTAATATAAAAAAGATTTCTGCAGTCCTATGCATGTTGGTTTCAAAAATATCAGTTTATGCCTGGCTGTGCTGGCTCAGTGGTTGAGCATCGACCTATGAACCAGGAGGTCACAGTTAGATTCCCGGTCAGGGCACATGTCCTGGTTGTGGGGTCGATCCCCAGTGTGGGGCATGCAGGAGGCAGCTGATTAATGATTCTTTCTCATTATTGACGTTTCTCTCTCTCTCTCTCCCCTTCCTCTCTGAAATCAATAAAAATATATTTTAAAATAAGCCAGGTTATATGAAATAGTAACAAATTATGTTGTGTAAGCGTTTGATCAGGGATAAGCAGACTTGGGAATTGTTCTTTTGGCACCGAGAGAAAGGACAGCTCAAGGGAGAACCTGGGAAGTGACTACAAGCCTTTGCCAAGGCGTGGGAGCCGAAGGGAAACTTTTGGAATGAATTCACAAGAGAAATGGGAGAGCCAATATGGGGAGAACAGCCATTAGTTCTTGCCCTTCCCTTTGGTCCCACTTATTTAGTATTTTTTCAAAGCCACAGAGAAAATAAGCACACAAAGGAGGATATTCTTAACAAGTTTATGACTGTTTCTATCTATTCCACAAGATCATTTGTAAGTTGGCTGTTTATTTACATGCATTTTCCTATAGGTGTAATGTTACATGTGGTGGTTAGGTTGGTATGGCAGTCAGTAAAAAATTTTAAACCCATAATAGCTCCAAAGAATAGTACATGTACAACATCCTGTATACCATTTTTAATAAGTTTCTATGGAAAGAGGTGAGTCAATATGATGTGATTAAAAGATATTAGACTGGGAATAAAGAAGCCTAGTTTTTTTTTCTCCTTATTGATTTTAAGGTATTACAAATATGTCCTTATCCCCCCATTGCCCCCTCCACCCCCCAATCCTGCCCTCACCCTCAACCCCTGTTGTCTGCGTCAATTGGTTATGCTTATATGCATGCATATAAGTCCTTTGGTTGATCTCTCCCCCTTACCCCCACCCTCCCCTACCTTCCCTCTGAGGTTTGAGCATCTGATTGATGCTTCTCTGTGTGTAGTTTTTAATAGGGTCCTGCTGCTGATGAGTGAGTGAGAAGAGACTATTGCCTACACTTCCTGGGCCTTTGAGCACTGTGATTTCTTCCTGTTCTGAGAGCAAGTGGTTCCGATGGCTCTTGAAGAACTAATGACTCCATGTAGTACGTACAGGAGTCTTGGGAGGTTTCTTTGGTTCCATTGCCCCAGAAGTTTTTTCTAAGCCTTTGTTCCAATCTTCCCACATGGTCACCACACCTCCTTTGATAAAGAGTCCATTGGGGTGCCATGGGGCAAGGAGCAAAGGAGCCACCATTGTGGAAATGATGGGGGCAGGCGGGGCTAGTTAAACCACAAATTGTGCGTCCAAGTCAAGGTCCAACTATTAGAGAGTCAGAAAAGGTATATCTGGAAGTGGGGCCAGATTAGGTGGTACAGTTATATTTAAACTTAGATGTATGGATATAAGATTAGATGTGGACATTTGAGGCTGACGTAGGTCCAGTATGTACCTGGCTGTTCTCCACTTTCAAGTCATCCATTGGTTGCTCAAACCAGAAACCTAGGAGACCTCTTTCTGATCTTTGTCAAGTACAGCTCCATCTTTCATCACAATATACTAGAAGCCATAAACTTGTCTCTGTCTCCACTGCTATCATTCCAAGTTAGGTCCCTGTCTCTTCCTGTACAAAAGCCTCATAAATGGCCTCCTTGCTTCTACTTTCGCCTATGTTGGTCTATTCTTCATTCACTTGCTACAATAAACTTTCAGAAATGTAGATCATATCATGTCACTCCCTGGTTGAAAACTTTTCTATAGCTGAGAATGAAATCTGAATTCTTACCTTGGCCCATAGGACTGTACATGGTTTAGCTTCTATGTACCTCTTAAAATTCATCTGCATTCTACTCTTTGTTCATTGTTCTCCAGCCATGGAAGGGCGATCCTACCCGTTTGTGAACTTGGCAAGCTTTTTTCTACTTCAGAGCCTTTGGCTTGATTGTTTCCTCTGCTTGGAACCTCTTTTCTTGACTCTTCACATAGTTGACACCTTTTTAATCTTAGCGCTCAGTACAAGATCATCTTATCAAGGAGGCCTTTTTTTGACTAGTCTACCTAAGGTATCCCTCTACATCTGTAACCCCCGCCACCACCACCACCTCCATCACACAACCTGTTGTATTTTCCTAGCTGTACTTACCATAATCTAAATTGTCTTCTTTATCTATTGGGTCTAATTATTATTTTCCTCTCTAAATAGAGTGTGGTAGGTTCATTGTTTTGGGGTTCTTTGGGAAAAGAATAGATAATTGGGTTATTGGAGATAGTTAAAACTAATTTTAACAAATTGTATTTTGACATATTTTTTCTAATCATTATCAATCATTTTCTTCTTCTTCATCAAATTAAAAATATATATCCAATTATATTAACAGAGTCTATGAACAAATATAAAGTTATATGCTAGAATACTGGACCAACTGGATTTAGTATCATATACATTTTGCTTTCATTACACACATAGGATCATGTGTAATGAAAGTAATGATATATTTCTGACTTTATACATTATTTCATAGAGTTATATGTGAAAAGTGCTTGATGGACTGCTGTACTTTCTTCCAGCTTATTGTGTATTAATAAAAATTCACACATTTAGCAGAGTTAAGTGGAAATATCCATTGGGTTTATAATATAAGTCTTTCAGAGCAGGGGACTGGTGTTAGCACATTTTTTAATTATTAACTATTAATGGCATAGTTGAATTATTTAGTGTTTATAATATGGAAATGGGGAAATGCATACCCTTTAGTATATAAAACTTTCCAAGGGGTGTACAAAATCATAGATTTAAGAAAATCTGTTTCTAAATCCCCATCTTCCAGTGTACTTTTTCCTAAAACTTATCTTCCTGAGAACCCACCAGTGTTCACAATAACCTTCTCACCTGGTGCATTACCCAGGGGCATGTAAACCTCCAGGGCATCGCATACAGGGAAAGCTTCTTTTAATAATCAATCAAAGCACCACAAATCAGAAGCACTTCCTATCTTTTTATGCCTTACACATATTTCTCTGAAAGGGAGATAGGGTTAGAAATGAGAATTTTGGCTAGTGTTGAAATGATCTGATTTAGATAAATGATGGTGTGATGGGAGTAATGACAAATTTTATTTATTTTTCAGCTTTCAATTATTGACTTCAGTTCTTCCCTCTCCTGTTGTCAGAGAATGGATAACCTTTGAGGGAGCGTTTCCTAAGAACAAAGCAATAGTGCATCAGGGAGAAATATTGAATGCGGAAAGTGGCCTTTGGTCATGTAGTTAAATGTATTTTCCCCTGTTCTCAATACTTAGGACCCATCAATAGCTGAAAGAAAGCACAGTGACAAACACCTGATGTGATAGAGGTTACTGCTGTGGTGAGGATCCTTGGGAAGCCAACCTGAAGAGTAGGTTTGCCTGTAGAAAGTGTACTAGGGAGAGCTCATGGAAACATTACCTGTGGGAATAGACCCAGGGGATAGACACAGTGCAGCCACAGCAGAGACCTTAACCAATCCCATAGGAGCTCTGGATCTGGGATGGCCCTACAGAATGATTCACAGTTAGGGCCGAGGAGCTGGGCTGTCCAGGAAGGACTCTCTTCAGCCTAGTGCAGTGGCTGGCAGGGAGGGCTTAGCCAGGAGGTCTTCATGGCTGACACTCTAACAGCTGGGAGAATGAGTGCTTCAGTGCCAAAGGTTTGGGAGGGTGTGCCGCAGCATCTGCCACAGTCAGTAACTGATTCCTTTAAATGTAACAGAAATTCCTTCGGGGACTACCACAATTTTTAGATAAATTAGATAAAACTCAAGGAGGTAATATGTACATGATTTTTTTCATGCATTTTGTGCATTTTATTTAATATTGTGGTTAAAATCCATCTTATGAAATCATATCGTGAGATATTTATTCGTATGCCAGTCAATTCACATTCTATTTTATTAAAAAATACTTTAATATTTCTTAATTTCTGTTAACAAAAAATATGCTAGCTGCTAGACTCATTTTTTTAAAAACATATACCTTTTGCTTTCATTAAAAACATAAAGACATTTTTATCACAATGTAATTCCAATTAATGGGGCTATTTCTAATTTTATACTTGATTTTTATTTAGTTAAATAAAAAAGCTGAAAGTCAAGGTGGAAATGACACTCATGCAAAGGAATTTCATGCCCTTTTTGACACTTCATCATACTCCTCAGAACTCTTAGTTCTGTATTTAATTTTGATTGCTTCAGCTATTTCTCTTATAAGATATAGTCAATAATTTTCAGTAAAGATTTTTCTTTCTCAGAATGCCTATTGATAATCTCTTATTGAGAAAAGTAAAGCTGGACTTTATCTGATAGAGACTCTAATTGCTTTACTGGATGATGGATCATTAAAAAGATTCTAGCTCAGGTGGAATTTAAAACTGACATTGCTTTTCACCACCTCTGCACTCTTTTCTCTCTCACCCAGATTAATTTTTCTTTCTAGCTCCTCATAGTTTGTCACATATATGTGTTCATTCTCTGCCTTTTCCCATTAGAACATAAACCTTAAGAGAGGGTAAGGACTTTGGTTTATATATCACTGAATCAGTGGAGACTGCAATGCCTGGCACTTAATAGATATTCAATACATTTTGCTGAATGAAAGAATAAATGAATCAGTAAATGAATGGGGAAGGACCAGAGAAGTGGTTGTTATTAAGGACAGAAATGAGGGAATATTTGGGAATTTACTGATAGTTTAATATAAATGATAAAGAATTTGTAATGAAACTTAGAAAAGTGAAAGTAACTAACTTAGTTTAGTTACCAAGAGGGGTCTGATATTGTTGTTAAAAGAGATCCTAGACAGGATAAACATTTAAGTATTGATTTGTCACTTTTAGCACCTCCTAAATTTGGGTCATCCTTACTTAGAACAAATTCTATTTTTTGTCTCTTTGGTCCCCTTGTAAGCATTTTCAGTTTTACCAGCTCATGTGTGCCAGTTAAGAAGCATGTATACTTTATGGGGTTGAGTCCGGTAAAAGCTTTTCGCTCAACCCCCATTCACAGTGGAAGATTACTTTCATTCTTGGGAAGGGTGACATCTGCGTGTGAAGCCCAGTATTCAGATGAAAGGGTACTTTGGTATTATTCAACTGTGTATTGGCAAGACTCAGGCCAGTATCTAGTTTCTCTTTAGAGACATTTTGCATTATATTACAGTACTCTTACTGTGCTGTGCCAGGGAAATTAAGATCAGCTGGAACACTCTGTAGGTCATTGGCTTGGAGTCTTAGGGCACTGGGAACTTGATGTTTTGTTTTAATGACCTCATTTAGGCTGAACCTGCCTTTGTTCCCAAGGCATAAGAGCCTCTTACAAAACCAAGTCTGCACCTTTGGAGAGGTTTAGAGAAAGTGACCAAAATATTTAAAGGCGTTGGGTCGACGTCCAGGTAAAGAGTACTTGATAAATTATGGCTCTTGAGTCAAGAAAGACGAAGAGGCACAATTAAAGTCTCCTCAACTTGGTTGTAGCCATTAAATGTCACGGTATCTGAAACCTATTTTGAAGGTTGAAGGAGGTAGTTTTAAGAAAAATGGAAGGAAGAAATGTTGATGGGTCATGGGACTTGTGCTCAGGTAGATGGTCTCTGTAGAGATCTCCAGAGGACCTCACTCCTGTGGAATGAAGCACCTCCTGCATATTTCTCCCAGTGGGACATGTATATGCACATGGGGTGTGTGAGGATTGTGGGAGGGCCCTACGGGAAGTTGTATGATGAACATGGAACATCTTTCTGGAACATAACTTTTAATTGAAAATAGGGGGAAACAGTTTTATATTTATACCAGAGGCCTGATGCACGAAATTCATGCAAGGGGCTCAGCCCTCACAGCTCTGGCTTCGTCCAGAAGGATGTCCAGAAGATTGCTCGGCTGTCCAGTTTAATTAGCATATTATGCTTTTATTATAGATTGTTATATTTATATTTATATTTACATACTCCTATTTTTACAAGTAGAATTCACAGGTTATGTGTATATTTAAGACAAAGTAAATACCTTAGAGTTATTGCCTACCCTGAGATGGACAGGGCTATGTGATTACTTTCTTTTGCATTCAGTAGTTCTGGTGGAAAAATTAAAAAAAAAATAGTGTTGTTTTCAGTTCTGTGGGAAGTGGCTCTTTATAATCCTCAGGAGATTTGGTTATCATCTCTTTTTTCCTTCTCAGTTCTTCTCTAGACAAAGTTCTTTATCTCTAAAACTTCTCTTATTTTATTAGTACCTATGTCATTAATATTGAGGATATTGGCCCAGCTGGAGTGGCTCAGTTGGTTGAGCATTGTCCTATGCACTGAAAGGTTGTTGTTTCCATTACTGTCCAGGACACATACCTGGGTTGCTGAGACATCATACTTTCATGGTATAACTGATGTGCCTGATGGAACAGAACCCGTTTTAGATTTTAAAAAATATTTTTATTGATTTCAGAGAGGAAGGGAGAGGGAGAGAAATATAGAAACATCAATGATGAAAGAGAATCACCTCCCACACTGGGATAGAGCTCACAACCCGGGCATGTGCCCTGACCTGGAATGGAGCCATGACCTCCTGGTTCATAGGTCGATGCTCACCACTGAACCACACTGGCCAGTCCTGTTTTAGACTTATCCAAAGGTGTCTTTCACTTAGCATTAGCTTGGACTCAATTAGTTTAGTTCTAAACATATCAAATTGTAGTCATATAAAATTTAAATATAAACATGCTTTTTACTTCTTTGAGAAAAATGATTCTTCAAAAACAATTATTAAGACTATATCCTGGATTATGGAGGTCGGTGCAGTTATAACGCAGTGTGATTTCTCTTATGCTGGTATCCAAGGTGCATATATCCTGCTTTTATATTAGTGATGATACAATTTTCAAGGTACTTTGGAACATGTTATCATTTCTATCCTTTGAATATCTGACTATAGTAGGTATATGAGTTAGTTTTATCTCAGTTTTACAGATGGAAAGGGATAGGGTCAAAGATCAAGGGTTAAATCGTATGGTATTGCATGACAGAGCCAGGACTTGAACCCAGATTTTCAGATTTCAATTCCAGCCCTGAATGCCTAACACAAAATTGATAGGTGAACTTATATTTAAAAACTAGACACAAAATCAATATTACACATTTTTATATGGTGAAACATGGAATGTGACAGTAATAAAAAGAGTTGTCCTTTAAGATGCACATGAAACCCATCCTTAATATATTCTGATATCCCATGACCTCCAGTTTTTTTTCCTATGTGTTGGTATATTGCTTTCAGGAGACCAAACCTTTACATTATTGTTTCAAAAAAATGTCAGAAATCCTTATTGTTATTTTTTAATTTGTAGCATTTTGAATGATTTTTAGAAACCAGCAGGAAAATTGGATGATTCTCAAATCAGAATGTGTTTTGACTGAAAGAGTTTAGTTATACTCTGAGGTGTTAAATTAATTTTCATTGACAGGCCCTTGCCTGGGATTTAATTGAGATTTAAGTTAGTAAAAGTCTTGCCTGTGGCCTAGAGAACAAGGTCTAAGTAGATGGAGTGAAGAGGAATGTGTTTTCTCTTGCTTTTTTTCTCTTGGGCAGAACCCAGGTCACCTCAGAAATTGTAAATGTTTGGTAGTGGACCTGTCCTGCCACCTTAACAAGTCCAACACCCATCGTTAGAATAATTACAGGTCTATAATGTCAGTGTAGAGAATAATGGTTTTAAATCATGGGATAAAAAATGATTCAAATATTTAGAGATAGAATTAAATTCCGTTATAAAAAAAGTTAGCAATCCTTTACTTATCAATATGATTACCCATTCATCTTCGAAAAGTTGTGGGGTTTTTTGGTTTTGTTTTGTTTTGTTTTAATCCTCACCTGAGGATATTTTTCCATTGACTTTTAGAGAGAGTAGAAGGGAGGGGTAGAGACAGAGAGAGAGAGAGAAACATCAATGTGAGAGAGACACGTGGATTGGTTGCCTCCTGCACACATCTTGACCTGGCGGGGAATCGAGCCTGCAGCCGAGATACGTGCCCTTGACCTGAGTAGAACCTGCAACCCTTCAGTCTGTGGGCCAATGCTCTATCCACTGAGCTAAACCGAGCAGGGCAAAAAAAATTTTTTTTTATAAGGCTTTAGGGTGGCAGTTTTCAAATCTCCGTAAGCATGTCACATACCTGGAGTTTTTGATATAAGCATAAATTATTGGTCCTCATTTCTGAACAGTCTCTTTCCATAGGTCTGGAGTGGGGCTGAGTTATTAAAACTTTTAACAAGCACTTGCCTGGAGAGTCTTATGATTCTGAGGCAGGCTCTCTGTACAACACATTTGAGGAAACCATGGTATAATCTGATTGAAACAGCAGTTGGCAGGGCATTTCCTCAACAGGAATAATTGGGAAATACACCTTCCTTTCTGGAGGTGGTCTTACTTGTACATCCACATACTTGATACAGTATATGTTTGTGGTTCTGTAATATTTTTTCTAAAGGATAAATCTTGTCTAAATATTTTTTGCTTCATTTCAAAGCTGATTAGCTTTTGGTTGAACTTTAAATTGCATTATCTTTAAAAGATAAATTGTATTTGAAATTGTTGTTTGAAAATGAACCTCAGTGGCAATGGGAATTGTCAGGGCTCCATGACTGTGAAAGTAGGTCACACAGGGGCGCTGTTGAGATATATTTTTGTCTGTGGTTAAGTTCCAAATACAGACAGCAGAGGGGGCATGCTTTAAATGACCCAAAGGATCTGTGACCTGATTGTTTTAGTATAGATTAGTCTAGATCAGCGGTTCTCAACCTGTGGGTCGCGACCCTTTTGGGGGTCGAACGACCCTTTCACAGGGGTCGCCTAAGACTATCGGAAAACACATATATAATTACATATTGTTTTTGTGATTAATCACTATGCTTTAATTATGTCAATTTGTAACAATGAAATTGGGGGTCACCACAACATGAGGAACTGTATTAAAGAGTCGCGGCATTAGGAAGGTTGAGAACCACTGGTCTGGATTGTATTGTTCATTCATGTCATTTAGACTATTAGAGAAATATCATTCGTTGAAATAAATGATCTATTTAAGGGAGGACCATGTGATCAGAAGCCTTTAGCAGTTAATTATTTGAGGAAAAGTATTTTAATCATGTATTTAAATCTGATTTCTATTCACATTTTCATAATACATTATGAACAATGGTTCTAGATACCATTATTCTTAGTTGTAAGAGTCTGATATGCTAAAGTGTTAGTTGACCATAAAACTGGAATCGACAGATACGTCCTATAGATTATTTGTTGATAAAGTTTTATAGTGTTTTGCTTAAGAATTAAAGACATATGTAATTCAGGTCATATTATATGATTAAAAACATTTGAAATAAATCCCATATCCTATAACTTTTTCCCCTCTCCTTCCAGACTTAGTGTATATGTAAATACTTTATTTATATAACCTTGATATGTGCATTTTATGTGGCATTTTTACATACATGCTTTCATCAGTAAGTGTTTAGTAATAATAGAATATTATTAATTATTGTATTATTTTCCATATGAACAACTATAAACCTGCTTTTGCCTCACCCTATATAACTAAGACAAATTACAGGCATTTCTACTAGATTGTAAACCCTTTATAGGTGGGCTTGATTTTTTCTCTATAATCCATTTTCACATAATTTTGAAACACTTAGCAATATTAATCGTATAAATGAATAAAGATTAAAGACCTCTCTCTATGATCGCATATCTGTGCTAGAAAGAGGTTGAATGCACCGAAGATTATTTTGAAATCCTGTAAATGCTTGCACATTCCCCTCATTTCTAGCTTCTTGTTTAATGCAAGTGTCTGTGAAAGTTAAAGTCAGTTTTTGCCTTTGGTTTTCTCTTTTACCATTAATGTTCACTCTCACTGATGATCTGGGGATACTGCCTTACACTCTTGTTATGATACTATCAAAATGTGGAGCTGTGCAAAGGCATAGGTGTGATGTGGTTAATTCATTAATAATCAGGGGAATATCTGACATTTCTATTCATTGGAGTAAGATTAAATAAATGAAAGTTTTGTAGGTTATTTCCAAGGATTCAAGGCTAGATATTGGAAATATTTTTTTCAGCTGGTTTTTGATAACAAGTGAACTATAATTCTTTACTGAAGCAGAGTAATTTGCACTGTGACCATTCCAGCTTTCCTCAAGGATAAGACAAAAGTTGTGCTTTAAAGTTCAAGGTAATTTTTGTTTTTATGTTTCCTTGAGCCTGATTTGAAGTGTAAAAATAAGATGTCAAGAAGTCCCAAGTTAAAGAACATGTTATTCCACAGAATGGTATCTTTGTGTATTTATTAGTTTTTTTTTTTGCTCTTGCTATTCTAAACTATTTTCTATTTTTATCTTCTAGACAAAATGTACTTTAAATAATCCTTCAGGTACTCAAGAGGGAAAACACAGCAATGAAGGAATCCCAAAGAGTAATTTTAAGAGAGACTTAGACTATGTAAGGAAACATTTTATTGAGGCTCTGGGTAATTCTTAGGGTTTTTTGTTTTGTTTTGTTTTTTAGGACATCTAGAACTAAAGATACTTGGATTCTTTTTTTTTTAAATATATTTCATTGATTTTTTACAGAGAGGAAGGGAGAGGGATAGAGAGTTAGAAACATTCATGAGAGAGAAACATCCATCAGCTGCCTCCTGCACACCCCCTACTGGGGATGTGCCCGAAACCAAGGTACATGCCCTTGACCGGAATCGAACCTGGGACTCTTCAGTCCACAGGCCGACGCTCTAGCCACTGAGCCAAATTGGTCAGGGAAATACTTGGATTCTTTAGACATCCAATTGGGCACAAATTCTTTAGAAACTCAATATTTCAGATGGACCTTAACTCTATTTGCTTTACTAAACCTTGACTCATTAATGTCATAACTTTTATAAAAAGCAACTGTTATGTCTCTAATCGCTTTTGTTTGGGAACAATGTATATGTAATTAG
Source organism: Myotis brandtii (assembly GCF_000412655.1). Lineage (NCBI taxonomy): Eukaryota > Metazoa > Chordata > Mammalia > Chiroptera > Vespertilionidae > Myotis > Myotis brandtii. The sequence continues at coordinate 16,290,880 of NW_005354385.1, read as the reverse complement.
CATGTTCCAAGTTGAAAGTTAAAATGTAGGTACCAAATATAGAATGCAGAAGATTGGGGAATAGCTGGTCAAAGCGGCAGGCACATGAGATGCCGAGAGAGAAGTAGCACAATGGGAAAGGAAATAAGAAAAGTGGAGGTGGGTATTTAGGACAACTTTTAGAGACTGAGGAATAGTCCTACATGTTCATAATAAAATAGTTTGAAGAGTACATACTTCACCACATATAAAGCGCATACAAAGAAGGCAAAGGGAAGAAGGTTAGTCTTACCATGACTTCCCAGAATACCTAGTGAATAGCAAAGTATGAATCAGAAAGTCTTACCACTTCCAAAAGAGAATACCTATCTGTACACATCCTGAAGAGTTTTGATAGACTTGAGATTCTTAAAGGGTTTCTGTGATTTTTGGCTTGTATAGTCAGCAATAAATATCATTCAATGATTCAAAATGAGGATGACGCCTTCAAGGAAATTACTTTCCAGGCGTCTATGACATCATTCTACAAAAACAGTTATTCAAAGACTTTACTGGTAGAAATTCAGATAATGATGCTGAATAAATAGTTCCATCAGGCTTTGTGTATGTGTAAGTAAGAAAGCTCTATTAAAGCAGCATAAAACAATACAAAAAAAAGTTTGGTGATTTGAAAAAACCTTGCCTGATTTCTTACATCAATCTATATTTGTGAAAGAAT
>NW_005354385.1:16280587-16290138 GCF_000412655.1 Myotis brandtii | reverse complement strand
TTTATAATTTAAATTTATATTTACATTTCAATTATTTATTTGAACTATTAAATATTATAGAAAATTAGGAACTATATACAAATAAAAGATAAAACTAGAACTACTGAACAAAATCTAAAAACACAATTGTGTTGCTTAGAAATAACTCCTGCTGATGTCTTGGGTATCTGTCCCATCCTTCCTACCTTTTTAATGCATCTAAAAAAAATTTTAAAAATGTTTATCAAATACTATATATTGATCTAGAGCAGGGGTGGGCAAACTTTTTGACTCGAGGGCCACAATAGGTTCTTAAACTGGACCGGAGGGCCGGAACAAAAGCATGGATGGAGTGTTTGTGTGAACTAATATAAATTCAAAGTAAACATCATTACATAAAAGGGTACGGTCTTTTTTTTTTTTTTTTTAGTTTTATTCATTTCAAACGGGCCGGATCCGGCCCGCGGGCCGTAGTTTGCCCACAGCTGATCTAGAGTCACAAGCTTTTAGCAGAAAAGGGATTTATTGAGGATTTCTTTTCTTGTTTTACAAATGTAGAGACTGAGCCCCAAATGAATTGAATTACTAGCCAGTACTTGGCTGTAATCCTTTATCAACCAGAGTGAAGGCAAGAGGAGAACCTGAGTTGATCTTTGTACAGTGTCACTAAATGCAGGTCCCACACTTCCTTTAATTTCTCAGATTGTTAGCAGGTTGCCATGCACACAAATGCCAGACTGCGAAGATGCAGGCTGCATGAACACAGTGTGCCCAGTGGCTGATGCCAGCCACCTGCTTGGATCCCAGACTGTCAGTGCCCAAGAGACAGGGCCTCCAAGTCAGAGCTGGCTTGTTCAGGGTTGGTCCCAGAAGCCTCTCTCAGATCAGTAGTAGCCTATGAAGCAGAGCCCTGGACCAGATTTACCAAGTGTGGGGCCCAGCTGCCCAGAGTAATAGCTACTCTACTGCTTCGGAGAAGAAGGCAGTGGGATCAGGAAAAGATTTCAGAGAACTAGAGAGAATGATGGAGAAGTGAACTGGTCTGAGGCCTTCGGAAACCTCTGGCCTCCAGACTAACTGCCTGAGGATTGGAGGATCCCAGTCCTTCCTACAACAGTCCTCTAGTTCTCTGAGGAGTAGCAAATGAATAACATGGTGTTGTAGGACCCAGGGGGACCTGGTCAGAATAACTTTTTTCCCTTTCCCTCTTTTATTGAAAAAAGTAAGTACTGTTAAGACACATTGAGCCCAAGACTCTGCTTGAGGTGTTATTGATGTGCACAAGGGGGAGGCAAAGAAAAGGAGGTAACTGTTTTTTTTTTGTTTGTTTGTGTTTTTCTCAAGTCTTGAAACATCCCAAGACTTTTGGTACTCAATAGACACTTTCAATGCAATGTTTTGGTCAAAACCCCTTACTTAATGGACTGGAATGGAAGGCAACCTCAGTGAGATGCTGACAATAAAAGCAAACACTAATGTAATCTGCCTGAGAACTTTTTCCATCCCTAGTCTTAGCAAGTCTACCATTCTGCACACAAGACTGATGTGGAAGAGGTTTTGTTTTTGTTTTTAAGTAAAATAGCTATTTATCTAGCTTCTTGTCATACCAAAATGTTTTTTGCATATACCATTGCAATTAGCACACAGGCAAACTTAGACATCAAATTACATTTTATGTTACCTAATTATATAAAAATGTAAAGTGAAGATGATTTATCAATTCCTTTTAACACAATGAGCAAACAATTCAGCAGTAGATATGAGGCACAAAATCTTAGTAAAAAAAACACAGACAGCCGAAACCGGTTTGGCTCAGTGGATAGAGCGTCGGCCTTCGGACTGAAGGGTCCCAGGTTCGATTCCGGTCAAGGGCATGTACCTGGGTTGCAGGCACATCCCCAGTGGGAGATGTGCAGGAGGCAGCTGATCGATGTTTCTCTCTCATCGATGTTTCTAACTCTCTGTCTCTCTCCCTTCCTCTCTGTTAAAAATCAATAAAATATATTTAAAAAAAAAAAAACCACAGACAAAACAATAATTTAATTCTCACCTAAGTTTAACTTACCATATTTTTTCTGACTATACAAAGATAAACTTTTAAAATGTTATATTTACTAAGATTCTGGCAAGAGCTTTATGTAACAAGACACAGCATACGAGGCCTGCCACTCGACTTGTATATGGTAAGCCTCAATGTTACAAACAAAACAAAACAGAGGAGTATTTTTAAGTGTCAACTCATCTCATTCACTGCGAGGTTTGAGAAGAACTGTCATTGAAATATGCAAAAATTTCCATGTATTATTCCAATCAATTTAGTATTAAAACTGAAAGAAATTTCTTAAGGTTGGTAGAAATTCATTAAGGCCAAATACTTTACTGGGTCAACAATAATTGATTTGGATTACAGCCACGTATTGCCATGCTATTATTACCCATTCGATGTAGATGTTTGCAAAATAATCAAGTGGCGGTTTTGCAAATATGGATTAGATTAGATTAGTCACCATTGATCTGGTCACCATCAGAATAGATCAGATCACCATGACTGATTTTAATAGAATATTATAATAGCAAAATAATGGAGTTAATGTTTTCATAACATGAAGAATATAATGTGTCTTGTTTATAAAATTTTAAAAAGTGCAACTACTTGTATAAAGTGCTATCAAAGTAGTTTCAGTTGTAGGAGCAGATGAAACAGTGCAGTAGAGGAGACATGTTGAATCTTGCAGGATTCCTCCAATGTCAGGGCACCATGTGCTGAATATAGAGTATAGATTAATTTGCACCTGATCATCATCTAAGTAATAGTTTTGTTGTTTTACTCTTCTGCAAACTATCAAATGCAGTTTCATTTGGGTGTAGCTTAATGCCATTCTATTTATTAATGCCAATTCTATTCCGGGATTCATACATCAGAATGAGTTCAGTCTCCTTCAAGGTAGTCACTAGGAGATGATGTTGATTCTAGGGATGGTGTTACTACTCAGGAGTTTCGAAACAACTGACTTGTTTTAGAGATTGATAGCAATCTTCACAAACATTCCCACGGGTGGCTGATCTTAATTCCTTGTGACTATCTGATTTTGAGAAAGAGCAGAAGGTTGTTGAGAGCCAATTCTGGGGAATGACATGAGCCCTCAACTGAGGAAGAGTATGAAGTTAATGAGGCTCTGCGTTTCTTGCTTGACTTGAACGTTTTTGGTATTCGCTAGGGGGAATATAGACACTGCCTGTGGAGAGGCACATTGTTAGAATGAGGACGTAGGATGTCTAAAACTTCCTGTGACATCTTCTCTAGAACTGCAAAGTGGAATATTTTAACTAGGATAGTATTTTTTCCAAAGGTAATTTCAACTAAATACATCCTAGCAGGACAGCATCATGAAAGCAAACACACCATAACCGCAAATCCCTATAAATAAGCAGTTGGATACAGTCTTATAATTCAGCCCCTTTAAAATGTCTGTAAATATACACATTGGCTCCTGGCGAGACCTCTATGCCCTGTGATGTGTACATCCAACAGGTAAAAGCTGTAACTCTACTCAGTTTTGTTGTGCCACTGATATGTATCATTATGTGAATTTTATTTAAAATACATTTCTTAGAATGATTTATCTGAATTGGGGATTTTAATAAAGATCTGGGATGTTTCAACAGAAAGTATCTTTTTCTCAAAATAGCTTTTCCTGCAGCAAGCTGAACTCAAAACTACTGCATTGACTTTAGAACCATGTTACTAAAATAGCTTACAACTCCTTCCCTTTATGCCAGAAAATAAGGGTCTCTTCTTTGTTAAAGATAAACGGATAAAGATGGCTGAAAATAAAGATATAGGTTTATTTTTAAACATTTTAGAATGAAGCACCACATGATGAGAGCTACATGAATAACTCCTGAGACAGTCACTTTAAAAAATATATTTTTATTGATTTCAGAGAGGAAAGGGGTGGAAGAGATAGAGAAACATCAATGATGAGAGAGAATCATTGATCTGCTGCCTCCTGCACATCCCACACTGGGGTTCGAGCCCGCAACCTGGGCATGTGCACTGACCCAGAATTGAAGAGTGACCTCCTGGTTCATAGATCGACGCTCAATCACTGCGCCACACCAGCCAGGGTGCGACACTCACTTTTGGAAGTTTTGCTCATTTGCTGCATCCATATATTCTGCTATATTTGTTAAATCAGTATCATCGCATAGTCACACCTCATAAATATTTGAACATGTGGTCAAAATGCATATTCTCCCACAGTTACAGTTAAGAATATTTTTTCTCTCTCCACCTACAGACAGCTCTGTAATGATGTCCACATTTGCTTTCTTGAAGTTTCTGCTGTGACCACTGGCAGAAACAGCATAGCGACCAGATGGTCTGTTGCATTGAGTAGAGAAATTCTTTGGCCGTTGCTTAATTTAGTAGTTCTACTCGGTCTGCACAAGAAAGTCTAATGAGAGAACATAAGGATGCTGCTGTTAAGAGGAGGTAAATTGGCAATATTTCTGCATTTCTTGCCTACCCTTGGCTGTGCATCGTTGGAAGTTTCTTTATCCTTATAAAACCATTAAATGAATAATTTAAATATTAAATGCATTTTTTTCTCCATGTGGTGTAATATTTTAAAAGGTTGTTCTACATTTAAAATCCTGTTACCTAGAGAGGATATGAAGACTGGAAACACAAATTTGTCTCTTAACAATTGATGAGAAGTTGGCCATCTCATTTGGCTTAAGAAATATTTTGTGACCACTGTGATTCTAATGGGGAAGGATTGGGATGAGTAGGAGTGAAATCCGGAACAATACAGGGACTGTCTTTGGGACTCTCTATGTTTTATATCAGACGTTGCCATGACAAACACCATCTTTGGAAAGACCCTTCGCATCCTCACCTCCTTCTGATGTTGTCTGCAGTGATTCCATGTCACTCCCTATGTGGTCTTTTACTTCTGTGAGAATATTGTCATGGCAGCTGCAGTTTTCTTTACAGTTGGTCCTAATATCTAGACTAAAATTTTGCTTTGGAAGATAATGCTAAATGTCAGTTTCTGATGGTAAGTTTAGCAGACTGAATTTGGGGAAAATAAAAGTGAGTAAGTATCTTTGCTTTGAATTATTTCCTGGAGCGTCACTTATTGACTGCCTGACTGACTCCTCTCTCCTCTCTCTCTCACCCCCTTCCCTTCCCTTCCCATCCCTTCCCATCCCATCCCATCCCATCCCATCCCATCCCATCCCATCCCATCCCATCCCATCCCACCTCATCCCTTCTCCTCCATTCCCTTCATTGCCAGTAAAGTTATTTGTTAGTTTGTGGTATGAGAGTTGATGGGTTCAAACATTAATACATCATTTGTGTCAATTCCAGTATTAACAATACTTATTTGTAGAAATATTGGAGATGAGGATGTTTGGGGAATACAGCATTCCAATAAACTTATTTTAAAAAACAATCTTCACCTAAGGACATGTTTTTATTGATTTTAGAGGGAGAAGAAGAGTGAGGGAGAGAGAGAGAGAGAAACATTGATGTGAGGGAAACATCAATTGGTTGCCTCCTGCATGTGCCCGGACCTGGGATCAGACCCACAAGCTTTTTTTTTTTTTTTAAATATATTTTTATTGATTTCAGAGAGGAAGGAAGAAGAAGAGAGAGATAGAAACATCAATGATGAGAGAGAATCATTGACAGGCTGCCTCCTGCAAAGCCCCTTGCTGGGGATTGAGCCTGCATCCCAGGCATGTGCCCTTGACTGGAATCGAACCTGGGACCCTTCAGTCTATAGGCTGATGCTCTATCCACTGAACCAAACCAGCTAGGGCCCCACAAGCTTTTTGATATATATAGGACAACACTCCAACCAACTGAGCAACCCAGCCAGGGCCAATAAACTGAAATTTAAAAAATATTAACCGAAAGACAACGTTTTATGCAGAAAATCTGCCTTGGTCAGAGTAGTGCACTTGAAATAATGAATGCCGAGCACCATGCCTAAAGCACATAGGGTATTTATAGTGCATTTGAGAAAAAAGCTCTATTTTAAAGGATTTTTTTTCACTTGACATTCACTCTTGTTTAATAATTTGTCTAGGTATAGAATTCCAGGCTCAAAATAAATGTACTCTCAGACTTTGAAGCTATTAATCCATTGTCCCTCAGCATCCAGTTCTGAAGATAAAAAGTTTGTTGCCAGTTTGATTTCTGTTTATGTGTAAGACTTTTTGTCTTGATTTGTTTTTTGGTTCTTAATCTTCTCTTTGGGAGCTCTGTAGTCTATTTTCTTATTGTTGGAGTTATGACATTTCACTAAAATATGTTGAAAACACTGTCTTAAAACATTCACTCTTCCTGCTCTGTGCTTGGTTGGCTCATTTCATCTGAAACCTACAGTCTTTATTTAGCTAAAAGAACATTATGTGTTTCATTATTTTCCCTCTTCTGTTTTCCCCTTCTGGGTCCCACTTTTGCCAAGCATTATGTCAGCACTGTGGTTTTGAGCAAGTTAACCTCTAACATCTTTGATCATCAGTTGCATTACTATAAAGTGGAAATTATCATCCCCAGGAGGCCAGTACCCAATATGGTAATTATTCTTTCTCCTGCAGATGCCTTGCTCCTCTAGGCTTATCGTTTTGATCAAGGCACTTGAATCTAAATATAGACTTCTGGCTCCTAAAGTGATGTCTGGGCTGTTTTTAGCATGAAGGTTATTGGACATGCCTCTGTTCTTCTTCAAGGTAGCACTGGCTCATTCCTGAAGGCTTCTTTGGATACTGTAGCCTGTGTTATATGGCACATTCAGAGATCAGCACAAGAGGAGTCAAAGCATATGTGGAAACAGGAGGTAGAATGTTAAATGACAGGGTGACACGACACTTTGTTATAAGGTAGAAGTCTATGAAAGAAAACAGTGGCATCTACAGTATTTTCGTATGGATTCACCTGATGAATGTGTGCCAGATTAATTTCCCCAGAAGGACAGCTTTAGTCACATCACTCTGCTCAACAATCTTCACTGGACCCCCATTGCCTACAAAATTAACATCAGATTCTTAAAGTTAATTTTCTAGTCCAAAATATTGACTGCAGTGAACCATCCCAATCCCAAAATTAACATCAGATTCTTAAAGTTAATTTTCTAGTTGTCCAAAATATTGACTACAGTGAACCATCCCAATCTTGTATCCTGCTATTCTCTACCTATTCCTTTAGTGTAATCAGAATATATTACTGTTCCCAGATCTATGCCATGTTCCTTTTCCATGCCTGGAATTCTCCCTGCCTCCTGCTCCCACCAGTGAAATCCTTCCCTTTTAAGGTCCACGGCCTCTTCCTTAAGGAAGCCTTGGTCAGTCTCTGTAATGTTTTCTCTGTACGGTTGAAAGCACATCATTTGTGCATCTCTTCTGGCACTTAACATACTACACTGAAGTGACTTTAGGTAGGAACTATGTCATACTCATCTGTGATCTGCTTAGGTCTAACAGTGCTTCATGTGTAATCTGTGCTAAGTAAATATGGTTGAATGAGTAAATGAATGCACGCATTACAATCACACTGCATAGTAATGTTTTACATGGAGAGAAGTAAATTTGGAGTTTTTTGTTTTGTTTTGTTTTGTTCTTTTGTTGTTGTTTTTAATGGAGCTGACGTGACCAAAATTGTACTTCATTGACTATTTTTATTAGAGGTTTTTATATTGTCTGTATGATCACTTCTTATTTTGTGTGTGAATAATTATAAGTGTCTGCTAATGACATAGGAATGATGTCAGCTACTTGGGTAATAGTTACTCAGCTTTCAGTACATTTTCAATAGTTTATATGAAAAAAAATGAAAATTGAATATAATACTGCTGGTGACTGAAAATATTGTATGCATTTCAATGAAATTTCTTGTGCCATCCAACTTGTTTGCTTGGAAAAAAATAAATAAACTTGTTACTTGGGATTGACGGTAATAAATCTGCTGAGAGTTGAGGTCTATTTTAAAATGCATTGTGTCTTCTACTTCTTTTCCCCTGATGAAGTTTAAGATACTGAAAGATCTTATTCTTTAAGTTACAGCATTCCCTGTAAAGAAGTGTGTAACTTTTATACAGGCACTTGGTGTTTCTTGATGAATATGAAGAGGAGTAGGGCAAGACATCCCCTGGGAGTTTGTTATGCGTGATTTATAATATTTGGGAGAAGAGCAGCCAAAATTTTGTCTTTAATCGGTAGGCTGGCATTGATTTGTGGCAAATCAATGTATTCCTTTATATTTTTGCAACATTGATGACATTTAAGAGAAAAGTACTTAAACTTTCTGGAATGACTTTTATTTTTTAAACAATGGAGAAGACTTTTTAAAAAATATATATTTTCATTTATTTCAGAGAGGAAGGGAGAGGGAGAGGGAGTTAAAAACATCAATGATGAGAGAGAATCATTGATCGGCTGCGTCCTGCACGCCCCGCCCTGGGGATCAAGCCTGCAACCCAGGCATGTGCCCTTGACTAGAAGCGAACTGGGACCCTTCAGTGGACAGGGTGATGCTCTATCCACTGAGCCAAACCAGCTAGAGCTGAAAATGACTTTTAAATTGTAGGAACTTGCATTATTTTAGTCATCTGATAAATATACACATATATTAGTTTCTTTCAGGTCATGAATATGTTTATAAATTCATATTAACATTTTTCCCTTTATGAATAGGAAAATACTTAAAGATCATTTTGTGTAAATAATTCATTTTCCAGATAAGGATTGATTCTCTGAGAGTTGGTAGAGGACTAGGGTCAACATTCAAGTCTTCCAGCTTGTACTGTAACATAGGCATAGCTTCTGGGGATTAGGACATGGACATTTTGGGAAGAACCAGTATTCAGCCTGCCACAGGAAACAAAGTATAGTTGGAGAGACAGGCTTTAGAGAAAAGAAGGGGACATTTTCGAATTTACTTGAAAATATATTTTGTTTGGTAGTGGAAATCTATTTTGTGGTTGATGATTCCTCTTAAAATGGAGTATGTTTCACTTGCTTGAAGGGAGAAGCACAGATAGGAGATTCACAGATGAAAGTGCCACCCTGCCAACTAGCGCACTCTTGCCTTTAGCTAGTAGTTAATGAGAGCCTGCTAGAAACAGTAGGCTCAGGGATACAAAGGTACCAACACATGGCGTTTCTTACTTTCCTCTGACTAGAGGTTTTGCGGGAGTTTTGAATGACCATTTGACCAGAGGTGTTTAGAAAAGATTCCCAGGTACTAAGTGACATGAGATGACTTCATAGACAATTCAGATATTTGCTGATTGTATGAGTAATGTCAACTTTCTAAATATGATACTAGTATATTGTAAAGATATGGATAATGTATCATAGAATGTACTAGTATTAAATTCAACTGCAGAGATAATTACTCAGAAGTAAAGAATACAGGAAGAATTCTTAAGGAGCCATTGTCAGTATTAGAGCAGTCAGAGCTTGTGGCTTTTTACTTTCTTTTGACTTTTAATTTCTTTATTGATTAAGGTATTACATATGTGTCCTTATCCCCCCATTACGGCCCCCCCCCCACCCAA
>NW_005354385.1:16278741-16280515 GCF_000412655.1 Myotis brandtii | reverse complement strand
ATATCACATGATCTCACTCATTTGTGGAATATAATGAACAACATAAACTGATGAACAAAAACAGATCCAGAGACAGAGAATCATTGATCAAACCGTCAAACCTCAGAGGGAAGGTAAGGGAGGGTGGGGGTAAGGGGGAGAGATCTACTTTCATTAAGTACTTTACCTTTAACTTGAGTAATCTTATAGGTTTTTTTTTACATTTTAATTTTTATATGAATAGTAAATGAATTATAAAAATTAAATACCTGAAAATAACCAGCTCATGATCACATCTCTTCTCAATCTCACCTTTCTAACTAGAGATGAATATAATTAAAAATTTGGCATGGATTCTTCTAGTATTTTTCCTATGGGCTTACCTATACATACATATATAGCTTGATTTTACACAAATGGGGTCACACTAAATTACTGTTCTGTAATTAAAAAAAAAATTCAACAGTATGTTTGGCAACCTTAATTGTTAATCCAAACCTTAGTTCTATCAACTGCTACCTAACAATCCGTAGTCTGACTGCAGTACATTTTATCAATCTGTAACCATTTTTAACACATCAATTATTTTCAAAAATTTCCTCTTATAAACAATGATGCAGTAAACATTCTTCCAGATGCCTTTCTAAATATTTATGCTAGTTAGTCTGTAGATTATGGAAACAGGAAGGAAGTAGTAATAGCAAAGGGCATGGCTTCTCAAGATTTTTATAGTTGCCCCAAAGTCTGTTCCCATTTATTCTACTTTCATCAGTATTTGAGAGTATTGCTGTCTTCCTAACACTGTGTCATAATTTGACGTTTTCAGTCTTTGATATTTTTGTCCAGTAGTGAAAATTCCTTGTTTTGATGTTGAGACCGAATATCTTTTTCTGTTTCTATATTCAGTGAGAGACTATGTTTATGTGTGTGTGTAAATTGTGTAGTCATATCTGCCCTTTGTTCATTTTTCTTTTGGGATGTATTTTTAGGAACTCTTTGTGTATTCAGGACATTAGTTCTTTCTTAAATATGTTGCATGTGTTTTCTCTCAGTCTGTGCCTTGTACGGTATTTGGATTTTATATGCGAGTCTTCTATACTATAAACATTAAAGTATTTATGAGTTAAACTTGTTAATTTTTTACATGGCTTCTAGGTCTGATTTAGGAAAGTTTTTTTTTTTTTCACCAGAAGATTATTCAACTACTCTAGTTATTTCTTCTAACATGTTTATAAATTAGTTGATTTTTAGAAATTTCTCTATAGTTTTCTAATATTGGGAGTGTGTCATGTTGGGCTATTTTAAAAATAAAATTCCACTGAGTAAATTTGAAGATCTAATGAGCTTTATTAAGTGATCATGAATCAGGCAGTGTCTCATCTAGAAGAAGGCTCCAAGGGGTTGTACAAAATGGAAGGTTTTTATAGGAAGAAGCGTGTAGCAAGGAATTATTATCAAAGGACAAAGGATTATTTTTAGGCCAGGACAGTTTTGTGTGTGTGTTGGGGCGGGGGGAGGGGGAGACAGGGTTTTATGGGTAGATTGCATCTTCTTTTATTTATTTACTAGAGGCCCGGTGCACAAAAATTTGTGCACTCGGGGGGGAGAGGGGGGGTTCCCTCAGCCCGGCCTGTGCCCTCTCGCAGTCTGGGACCCCTCGGGAGATAACGACTTGCTGGCTTAGGCCTGCTCCTGGGTGGCAGAGGGCAGGCCCAATCCCTAGGTGCAGCCCCTGGTCGGGCTCAGAGCAGGGCTGATTGGGGAGTTGGGGCGCCGCCCCCTGTCATGCACAGAG